>NW_010355158.1:0-1523 GCF_000700745.2 Antrostomus carolinensis | reverse complement strand
TTCTCTCTTTTTTTTTTGGGGGGGGGGAGGGAGGGGGCATGATGCAGATTACTAACTTTGCTGTTAATTTTTGGATTTTGTGTTGTCTCGAGTGTTAGAATGGTTCACTGATGTGACGTGCCATCCTCTGATATTACAGGGTCGCAGGCACAAGGTGTGTGTACGTAGCTGTGGGTTGATATCCTGGTTGGTACATAGCTGTGGGTTGGTACCCAGTTGGTACCTTTTCCTTCTTCCCAGTGACTGCAGCGGCATAGCGCTGCCCACAAACGGTGTTATTTGTGTGGGCTTCCCAAGGGAAAGCATACATGCAAAGAGCCCTTCTGCCCTGCATTATTCCAGTTTGTTTGTGTGCCCCACATTATGCTGCTGGCGACAGACTGTGCCTGACCTGCATTGTCAGCCCCCTCCGTTGCCTCGGGAGCCTCCGGGACAGAAGTTTCTGATAAGGCAGTTTTTGAGCAAGCCAGACGCAAAGTAAATTATTATAGAACAAATCTGTGCTCTTCTCCAGGGTATGTTACCTGACTTGTTTGCTGCCAAGGTGGTTTTATTGTTTTGGCTGCTGGGTGGAGGGAGGAGACTAGAACAGCAGAGGAGTCACGCTTTTGTTTTGCTTAATTATAATGTACAATTTTAATAAAGCCTTTTAGTGCCACGAATTAAATGGCACTGTAATCCTGCACAGGAAGAAAAATGCTACTGCTGTTGTAGCTGACAGCTGAGTGGTTAGATGGCCAGCGTGTGTCTGAGGCTCAGAAGCCTTTTCTTTGCTGGCTGGAGATACTGCTGGGTAAATGTGTTTACTTTTTCCTTAGTATTTATACTAGTTAATGTGTCGCACTAGATAAATCTACTTCCTGAGTCCATCTTTCAGCTCGCTCTCTTCCCTCCCAATTGACAAATGGTTTGAGTTTGACACCGTTTTATCAGTTGAGCCCCTGCTGGGTGCTGCATGCCTGCTTGCTTCTGCTTTATTGTGAAAAGTGAATTATCTGCAATATTTTGTTACCATCTAACTAGCAGTTGGCAGGCTTTCCTGTATGAACTGATTTAGATTTCAGCAAGGGGAGGCTGTTGTCTTTCTCTGCAAAGCCCCGTTGTTGCTCTCCAGGAAAACAAAAGATCCCAGAGCTTTCTGCACCGCAATCTGCTGCTGTCCCACTTTCAAGGAGGTGTTTTGTTTATTGCAGCAGCTTCCTATCTTAAAATGATAAATTGAGCGGACATGTGCGCTGTTTTAAACCTCTGTCTCCAGGGCTTTGTGTTCACTTAGGATAAAATACATTATTTTGTGGTAGGCTGTGGTGCGATTTACTCTTGGTTTAAAGATTACAAAGCAAAAGGGAAAGCATCAACATCTTGAGCAGTGGTAGTTTGATGAGGAATAGCTGTCAGAAGAACTCTACTGACTTACTTCAAGTGGGTTGCAAATGCATTAGGGATTCATTAATATTAATAGTAGAATAGACATTTCCTGCACTCGTTTGACATCTTCCACCCTCTGTGTTTTTCCTTCGCCC
>NW_010355157.1:0-1517 GCF_000700745.2 Antrostomus carolinensis | reverse complement strand
TCCAAACCATTCTATGATTCTATGATTAGTAGCTCTGTCTCCTTTCAGAGAGGAGGAAGTTACAGAAGTGGGTTTAACTTACACATATTGTGTTGCTGATTTTTAAAGGGTTTGAAGTGACACAGCAAAATTGTACCTGCGTTAGGAATCCTTCTTGCTGAACTTAGACTAGAGACTTCTTGACTCTGACTTAAATCAATTCTACTGTTTCTGGGTGGTTGTAATACTGTGGGATATCTGACTAGTAAACTTGATACTTAAATCTACAGATTCTTTTTCTTCGAATGGGTGAGCATTTGTTGGTGTGTTTAATGGTATTTCAGAGCTTTGAATATTGAGTTTGAAGTGAGTGTATGTGGGAACATAAATAAATGCAGACTTTTGTACTTCATTTTTTTTCTCCCTGCTTCCAATATAGTGGTTGGTACTTACCATGGTTCCCCAGACCAGACTCATCAGGTGGCGGGTAACCACCAGCAACCTCCCCAACAGAATACTGGATTTCCACGTAACAGTCAGCCTTATTATAACAGTCGAGGAGTGTCTCGTGGGGGATCACGTGGGGCTCGTGGCTTAATGAACGGTTACAGGGGACCGGCAAATGGATTTAGAGGTAAACAGCTTTATTAAACTCACTCATTTGACTTTTACTTACTTACTTTCTGGAAATAGCATGTCAAGATACTAGATGTTAAACTGACCTGCTGTTTTTAGTCTCTAGTAGTATCTCTGTAAGGTATTTAAACTTGTAGTAGAAATTCCGTTTGCTTTTAGCTAAATTAAGCAACTTAAATTTCAGGTGTTTGGTTAGGCTTCGTACTAGGATGTAGGCTTCCTACTTTGCTGTTCTGTGCTGAAGACTTAGTGTTTGTTTGATGAGGCATCTACTGTAAGTATAAGCAAAACCAAAAATATCCAACAGAATTTCACAGCCATCAATTCAGAATGCCAAATGATATTTCAAATATGTTTTTAATTTCCAGTTATGGTAGAAGCAGTATATTTTAGAGTTCCATGTTTCATCTTATTGAGAATAGGTTGGATAATGTAGAAATAGAAGAACAAATAAGTTCAAAAGTCATTATTCTGAGGGAATTAACAGGAGCAGAGGAATGATACTGTAGTTCTGGATAAATAAGAGAACTTTTATGATTCCTGGAGGTTACTGTATGTGACTGTGAGTGTTACAAAGATGTGTGTGTTGAAATGAGAGAGACAGATTCCTTTCCTGATGTTCTGAGATGAGACTAATGGACACACTATTGTGTGTTCTGGCCATGTTCTCTTCCTCTCATGTGGCTGGAAAGCAGAGGAGAAACCTGTATAATAAAGCCACAACTGATTGTAGTCGGGAATGAAGCGGTCACTTCTTGTCTGCCTAAAACTGATCTGGATTCCAAGTGTTAGATCCTTGGGACAGGAGCCATCCTTGGACATGGTCACCAGCACTCAGGAGAGTCTTGGCTCAGGAGCAGCCTCTTGTTTAAGATGGTGGTTGTGGCCTTGCAGGTCACACT
>NW_010355156.1:0-1525 GCF_000700745.2 Antrostomus carolinensis | reverse complement strand
TACCTAGATAAATATTGACCTCCAGGAACAGGCAACGATCCTTTTTCTGGTGCTCTACCCAAAAGTATCTATTTAGGTCAGTGGAGCTATTTATACCCAATGCGTTTAGACCAGTCCAGAGAAATCAGAACAAAGGCCACATATTAAAAATTAATTTTCAAAATCCTTTTTGGACATGTAATAGGTGCAATTGTTTGAGGATCTCTGCCTAAGAGGTCTGTCACTTGCTGCTGAGTGAAGCCACACAACAGTGCTTCCTGAGAGGTCAGAGAGATGGAGATTAGAAGAGAAAGCTTCGACTTCAGTAGAAACACAGGCCAAAAATAGAAGAAAAGAGGGGTTTTTTCTATTTTATAATTAAGAGAGAGTATAGCAGAGATACAGACATGCCAGCTTGGGGTAGTTCTCTACTTCATTGATGTTCTTTCAAATTTTAATTGACGTTTTGTTGAAAGGCGATTTTCTATTATGCAGGAAAACACACTTATGTATCTTTTTTCCTCCTCTTACTTGAAAGTCACTGGACAAAACACCACAGTCCCAGTCTGAGATCTTCCTCTTCCCATGAAGAAAGCCCACAGTGACTGGAGAAGCCCTACATTGGAGGGGATGGTTGGTCTCCTGTTGGAGGTGGATGAGCCCTTCACGTTGAGCTGTGGGGTGCCGGTGAGCACAGGGAGGATAGGATGATGCTGGGAAGGGGCTGGGTGGCACCTGGGTGAGATGTGGCAGAGCAGACCCCAGCCCAACTGCTGCCTTGGAGATGAACTATGTCTCAGCAGCCTGCCAGGGTTAAGCAGGGAGGGACTCAGTGCCGAGAGCTTGAATTTGGAGATAACAATAAAGATCACTGGAGCTTTCAGAGCCGCTCTCACCAGTGAACGTGTTAGCCCATCTCATCATTCCGGAGTTGTTGCATTTAAAGGCACATGGATGAGTTGTTCTCCACAGCACCGACACAGGCACTAAGCCAGAGGGATTGCTCCTTTCCCAGCACAGGCTCAGAAGCGATGGCACAGCCAGGGCAAGCAGAGCTGGAAGCAGGTTGAAGCCAGAAACACTGCACTGCCTGCTGCTGTTAAGATCAGAAGCCATGCAGGATCCATCCTCTGATCAAAGCCACCTGATGCCTCTTTCTGTCACCTAATAGGAAGCCAATTTATAGGCTAAAATGTTCTCACCTCCTGCCATTTTCCAATCCTGTGGTCATCAGAGGCTGATACAGGGTAATGAAGCTCTCTCTGCAGCCTCTCTCCTCTCCCAGTCCATCACACCAGTCTGGGGACAGCACACACAGGGCTGAACAACCTTTAGCACCAGCTCTGATCCACGTGCCACTCATATTCCAGCAGAGAAGCAGCAGCCTCAGCTACTTTTCAACCACCCCAGCTGCTTCTGAGTACTGAAAACTGTCCGTTGCCAACACTGTTCTGAGCTGCTGCCACCCAGGTTTGCTCTTATCCCTATTTTTAAGACTCTGTTTCCCTGGATGTTTCCCATCCAGGTTGGATGAGGCTTTGAGCAA
>NW_010355155.1:0-1529 GCF_000700745.2 Antrostomus carolinensis | reverse complement strand
CACACACACACACACACGCTACCTGGGCCTCCCAGCGTGGCTGCAAGGTAGGCACCAATCTGCAAACTGTTATTGCTAGTGGAGCCATTTTTTGATGAAAATGAGAAAAAAAGAGAAAATGAATGACTTGTCCCATGGGTCTGGGCCAGGATGAGCCATGCCAGGACTGCCTGTCAGCTGCTCAGACTATTGGCGCTATCTGAAAGGTGCAAAGAAAGTGTGAAGCAAGGCAGTACCAGAGGGAAAAGGGATGTCACATCCCCTTGCAGCTGCTGAGCTGCCCCTCATACCTTGCCAAGTGTCACTCAACAAGCTGGTGATAATGAATTTGCCTGTTGCAGAGAAGCATCTAGTAAAAGCTTGAAGAACTATGAAAAGGTTAACAACTGAGAAAAACCTGTGCCCTTGTGATTTCTTAGCCTGAGCTGCAGAGCCTTTTGATGACATTCAGGATGCACTTGTGTGACCAACATTATTCTCTGACATCATGTTTGCCCAGCGGAGTTGGGTATTTGTGCCAGTGTTGCCCCAGTGCCCCTGATGTCCCATACACAAAATTCTGCCTCAAGCGCAGTGTCATCTTCACCCTGACCTCTCTGGTCCCAGGCTGGAGCTGGAGGGACCTTGATGAGCTCTTCCCTTAGGCAGCTGCATGTACTAAGCTCATCTCACCTGTATCCCTCCCCAATACCCTGTCAGGCTGGGCCAGATGCTCAGTCACAGGGCTGAGCCTGAGCAAAGCCCGCAGCAGCAGGACGATGGCACGTTGCCTTTCCTCAGCTCCCTGCCCCTCACTATGGCCTTTGGGAAAAAATGTTGAGCTGCTACCAAGGCCTGCAGAGTAATGAATATAAATCAGGCTACAGAAGGAAACATCTGCAGCTAAAAATTAAGGAAACCCTGTACCTAGCAAGCAAACAGGGCAGGAATTATAAGTTTATCTTCCAGTCTAGTGCATGATCCAAGTACTGACATGGGGCATGGCTGGAGGCTGCTCACATTGTGCTTTTCAGACAGAGCTGTCAAAGCCTCTGTACCAGACAGGCTGTGCCAACAGACCATGCCAGAAAATCTGTAGCAGCACAGGACAAGCATATTTTCAGTATTTAGATACACCTACAGTATCAGTGTACACAGTATTTATACGGCATCCTGCACAAGATAGTGCTTGGATATTCTCCTACACGAGATGCTTGTGCTGAGCTACGGCCACTGCTCGGTGGCTGCACCCCGCGTGACACACAGGGTTGTGTGCACACAGACACACAGGGGTGTATGCACACACCGGGGGTTTAAGGACACTGTGACATGTTGTGTGATGCGGGCGCTTGGATTGCAGTTTGTTACTCCTTGCACCAAGGAAGCTTGAGCGTGACTCACACATGGAGTTGTTAGTCATGGACCAGGGAGGGGGGCTGTTTGCAAATAGACTGGTGTGAGTGCACAGATCTTCCCAGCTTTGAAGTACATCTTTGTGGTTCTGCACTAGCAGCACTCACTGACAGGTCTGTGCATTTATGTGTGTGTGT
>NW_010355154.1:0-1520 GCF_000700745.2 Antrostomus carolinensis | reverse complement strand
GACACCACCCCTCTGAGCCATCCCCTCTTTGTGCCAGAGCTGACCTCCATGTGACTTTTTCTCCGACATTTCCAAACTGTAGCAGAAACTCACGGTGTTCCACCTGACATTGTGTTACCTGTTTCCTATTTCTGCCCTGCAGTTCCTCATACATGCTTTATTGATGCAGGAGATAACTCTTCAGTCAGAGCTTCAGCTGGTAGCGGGTATGTGGGCTGTAGAACTATACCCTGAGATACAGCTTCTTCTGATTCATGGATGCTTTGAAATCCAGAATATGATGTGCACAATTAATTTTTCCTTTGGAGAAGGCAGGAAGCCTCCATATCTTGAGTGATGGTTTTCTACAGTTTAGATTCAAAGGACCTGACCAAAAACTTCACTGTTTTATACATCCAATGATACCAAAGCATGAAAGGTGGAGCCTGAGAGATGTGTTAAGGGGGTTTTCACTCATTAGTAGCCTGCTGGAGTCCAGCTCCATGCCAACACAACCAGCAGATCCAGCCCTCCACCAACTTGCTGGGCAATGCATGGGCCATGTGGGTGGGTTCTGAACATGAAACCGGTGATGTCAGTCCAGTTACTTTCAGAATGGATGTCTGCCTCCCAGGGAAGAAAATTACCACAGCCAACATTATCTGAGCTTTCATTTTGGAAGTTTCATTGGAAAAAGTGCCAAATCAGTCCAAACACTGGAAAAGCTACAGGAGACAAAACACTGGTGGGTCAATGTGACGCAGTCCATGGCACTGCTGTCTGTGGGCATATGCTTTACTCTCCAGGAGGGTGAATAAAGGTTGCTGATGACTTTTCAATTGAATTCTGCAGGCATTCAGTGAAGAGGAAGGTTATTGCTAGTAATGCTGAGATGGGTAAGGAGTTGGCTGGCCAGGTGGCCACCTGACACTAAAAGGCAACTGCTTCTCTTTAAGAGTCTCTACACACCTGTAAGATAGCTGCAAAGAAGGACTGAAATTTTGCTTTTTTATATGCCCACCTGAAAGCACCTGAGAATGTCGGTGTGATTAAATTATGGATTATGTTATTCAGATACAAAGGAACTTATTTTAATTTTTCAAATTAATGACAGAAACTATGGGAAACATCTCCTAGCACACACTTTGTGGTCAATGAGTTTGCAAAACTGGTGCAATGGGCGCAGAAGACTGCCAGGCTATTTCTAGTCAGTAAAATAATCTCAGTATTTTGATGCAAGCTCAGTGTGATGCCCTTGCACATGTCCAAACATGGATCTGATGGATCAGCAGGCAGAGTGAGGCTAGAGATTAATTCCTTTGCTGTGAGTGCCCCTGGTGCAGAGGGCTTTGAGGCAAAAGACAGTCTGTCAGGAGCAAGGATATATCAAATTTATAAAATAAAAATGGTGTTTTGAGTTTAGGCCTGAAAACAAGCTGGTAGCCAGTGTATTTTAAGACTATGCTTTCCTCCCTGCAAAGGGCCCAACAAGGCAAGTGAATGTTGAACAAGCACATCCTGAAACAATTAGCTCTAGCTGT
>NW_010355153.1:0-1518 GCF_000700745.2 Antrostomus carolinensis | reverse complement strand
ATGAATGGCTGAGTTTAGGTTCTGGCATTAGTGGTTGAAGTAGGGAGCTGTGATCAGAGGCTGTTGTGGGGCAAGTAAGCAAAGTATGAAGAAAAAAAGTAATATTTTGTATTAAGCAAGTGAGATGCTTCAGGGTGACCACAGTTGCCAGCTGTTGTGTGTCTGGAAGGTCTTATCAAACACATTTCTACACAGGTGCCTCAAACAAGCTTAGAAAATACTCTGTAAAAAGGTGATTTTTCCCACCACTCCTATTTAATGTAAAATTCCATGTTTGATATGTTTTATTCAAACAACTTTCCTGTACTCCAGCCTGGGCCTTGTTGTGCACTTCTGAAGTGAAGCTTTTTTCTAGCGAGTACCGTGGCTTTGTATGACAAAGAACATGTTTCTTTCAAAGTGCTGGTGAACACATTGTACTTTCAAGCCTCCTTGTACACGTGTGCTGCAAAGTCACTCTGCGTTGCTGGTTTTCAGAGGTGCTTCCAACTTGTCCCCTTTGCATGACAGTGTAGCCATCTGTCTGAAAGGAGGTAGCTGAATTCACCAAATCAAGTAAGGAAGTTTGAGCCATTTTTGCCCAAGTACCTGAAACTGTCAACTGTTAACAGTTTTCCTTTCTTTCAGGGAACTAAGAAATATTTCAAACGCAGTGAGTTAGCTAAAAAAGAAGAGGAGGCCTATTTCCAGAGATGTGGCTACAAGGTATGGTCATTGTTCCTCCAGGAATTTGTATGTTTACTTTGAAGTCTGCATTTTATTATCAACAGTATAAATGTTGTTAATGATAATTGTTGTTCTTTGTTCAATCTGTTGATGTTGTACATTAGCCTGTAAATGAGAAGCCACCTGGAGAGGTATGAGTTTCCAAAACCATTTTCAATGCAGGAAAAGACATGCATGACATACAGCTACTTAAGTTTGTGTTATGGTTTGGCTTTTATTACTTTTATTTTATTTATTTATTTTTTTTGTGTGTGGAAAGCATGAAATGGCTTGGGATCAAAGCTTGTTTGTCTTCCTTTCTTTTGAAATTGTGCTGTTAGGCATGAACACTGGATCTGATGTAGCCACCTTCCCCCTCCCCCCCCCTTATCAGAAACAAATGGATGCATTCAGTTAATTTTATCCATTCAGATAATTTTCATGGTCTTGTCAGAATGTCCAAAAGAAATCAGTACAGCGTGGGTGCATGAATGTGAAAATGATCTGCCAACTTTCACACTGTGTGTGTTTGTATTTGGGTTTTGGCCATCGATCACCCAGCACTGAAAGAGTCCAACAGCAGCATTTGTTTTCTTGTTGGCAAAAATATTAGAAACCAATTGGTAACTGAGGGCCCATTTTGAAACAAATGAGTGATCTGGAAGGCTTTGTCTGCTTTGTCTGGTGTCCTGGCAATACTTTACTGACATGGGAAGAATGTTGTTTTCTTTTACCAGTGTGTGCATCTGCCTGCCTGCCTGATTAGACATGTGTGTGAGGGGGTGTGTGTTCCCTCCTGGAAGAGAGAGGCTC
>NW_010355152.1:0-1525 GCF_000700745.2 Antrostomus carolinensis | reverse complement strand
CAGCATTGGTACAGTGAGATGGGGAGGGGAGCGTGGGGATCCCAGCACTTGTCCTTTCCTGGCCACACAGGGAGCATGTTGCTGCTGATAAGGAACCGCACTGCATGGCCTCTGGGGAGGCACTTCATGGGAGAGGTGATGGAAGGATGGCACTAATGTGAAAACTGGGTCTCCCAAAGGAGTAAAATAATATACTTTTTTCTATGCCTTTGGGTGATAACAGCTGCAGCACATTTTCAGTTCTACCCAATTATCCACTGGAATTAACATTATGAAATGTAAAATGTCAATTATTATTATTATTATGTATTTTAAAGAGAGTTTATGCCAAATAGCAGGAGGCCCCCATTCTTGTCCTAGGAAGTGTTTTAAGACCCATCTCCAGTTCCTGCCACTTGCCTTATCCCTCAGAGACTGGGCTTTCCCGCACACTCCCGCTCCTTGCCCCTGGAAGCTCAGGCAGGAGATGTCCCAGCTGCTCTCCCTCCCTTTCCAGGAGCTGCTTTTCACGATGCCCATTAGAGCTCTCTCTGAGCAGCCCCCTGCTTCCCACACAGGCAAGGATCATCCCCTTGCAAGTGTCAGTGCTGGGTCTTGTTCCCATTGAATCCACTTGCAGAACCCCCTACACCTCCTCCAATGGGAACAGGGTTGCCTTATGCATTTTAGAAAACTCTCTCTTTGTAGCTATAATTTCATGAGTAAGTGTGAGAGTGAGGAGAGTTTTAATCCAGTCTGTTCAGTGCCTCACCTTGCTGCAAAGCCTGCACTCACCTTGGTCTCGGTTTCCCCTCTGTACTGCACAAGGGAGCGTTGCTGCCTTCCCAAGGAGAACCACTAGAATCTGCAATACACCCAAAGAGATACCCAACTTTCTGAGCATGTGAAGTGTGTGCACAGGCAGCCATCGCCAGACGCAGAGCCTCTGTGTTGCTGCCAGCAGGGCTCACCCCACACATACAAACAAACCCTGGGTTGTACCCATCCATGGTGCAGCAACATGGGACCTCAGCGAGGGGACAGCACAACATGAACCATGGGGACAACATCCAGATGGTGTCACACAGTGTGAAAAACTGGTAATGCTGAAAAACACACACATTAGCAACCCACTCCTCTCTCCAGTCAAGGTTATTTTAAATATATAGGTAGTGTGGCATATGTATGCCATTTTTTTTCTGGCAAGAAAATAAAGTGTTTTCAAATTCTACGTCCTCTGCTGTGGAAACAATTTCTTTTTCCTTCCCTTTCTCAGTACTGGAAGCAAGGAAATACAGCCCCCTCATGAGTGAGATCTGAGCAAGCCAGGTCTCTTTTGCTTCAGACCTGCCACTCACACATTATTTAAGCTGCAAGTTTCCAAACCAAGGATACAAAAATGCTGTTTCCACCCACCACATCAACCTGCAGTGCAGGAAATCCCATGCAAAAAATTCACTTCACTTCTGTTAAGTGCATCGCCAATCCTCAAGTTGCAAAAATAATCTGATTTTCCCTTATTCCAGGCTCCACTACCAGAAAAAAA
>NW_010355151.1:0-1523 GCF_000700745.2 Antrostomus carolinensis | reverse complement strand
TGGAGAGGAGAGAGACTCTTCTGTAGACTTTGCAGATGTACTTATGTACGCTTAAAATACTTTGTCTCATGCACCAGAGGCTGGCAGAGCCCTGGAAGCCGCCACAGCTGAATCTTTTCCCTTTATCAAGCTGAAAGGGGCTTTTCCAATGAACCTCTCTGCTTGAGAGGCAGCTCCCAGGATGCAAACTTGACCCACTATCCTATCAGCTTAGCTAGTGAGCTTAATATTTTTTTCTATCTAGTCTTTTTACCAATGGTTGTAACTTCTTAATTTCATAAATAACTGGTTTGGTGTCAGACACAGGCATAATAATCAAAAGCTTGCAAAAAAAGAAATGCCAGTGTGTGTGGTTTGTCTTGCTTTCTGAAGGTACAGTGTATTGAGTGTCTGTAACTGATGTGGGAAAAGCAGCAGATGCTGTTCCTTTGGTATTTTGCAGAAGGTAAAGTTTTAGTTTTGTTTGCAAGAAGTGGGTTACTTGAGTATTTTTTTTCCCTAAAATAACTTTTTATTTTCTCTTTTGATATTTTTTTAAAAAAGGACCTGCAAGAAGTTAAAACAGGACAAACATATCACTCAGTCTTTTTTGGTTTGAGGTTTCGAGGCCATCAGGGTAGGGACCAGTCTGATTTGTGGGTGGGTGGATGGGTGGCTTAGGTGTGTGCATCTCCGTGTTCCAAGTGCTGAGATGGAGACAGCGGTAGGAGTCCCCTGTTAGGACCAGTTAATGGCTGCTAAAGTACCTTTAAAAAAAATTACCAAGCTTCAACTTAAAATTAGCTGGCTTTTCCTCTACTTTTCCTGCTATGAGGCTCTCCAAGATTGTTAGGAACTCTGTCCTAATCTTTAAACTACACCTAGCATCAAAAAGTTGTGTGTTAATCCTGAAGTTTGTGTCAACTGTAGCCAAATTCTGGAATTTCTCACCTGGCTGAACAGAGCAGTTTTTGGAGATGTATCTTGCACTTGAAAAAAATTGAAGTTCTGAAGTAGTAATGTTAATTCTTCACTCTAGAAATGCAGCCTTCGAATCTGTTAAGACAACAAAGCAGGCGGTCAGGATGGGTAATTAGCCAGGAAATAACTGCTGGAAAAGAAATCTATTTGATTTGAGAAAATTGCATTTCATGATTTCACCACAAGAGCGCATAGTCCACTGACCGAATTAAGCATATTTCTAAGAATAAGCTCAAAGATGTTTATGCAAGATGCTTGTATCGGTTTGTCATCAGAGAGAGAACGGAGCATCTTGGTATCTGCAGGAACTGCTGGGTTTTGGGCAGGGTATATGCAACTTTGGAAAACTAAAGTTAGGGAGAAAGAAAAATAGCATTTCCATTTTACTTCTCAAATATATGTTGACAGAAATATTATAAATGTATTTTTTTAATACATTTATTATATATGTAATTTTTATGAATGTATTTTATATCAGTAGTTCCTGTATGGAACATCACATGCTTAGCTCAGTTTAATATGGCCTGCATGAGTTATTCAGAGTCATGTAAATGGCTTTTTTT
>NW_010355150.1:0-1498 GCF_000700745.2 Antrostomus carolinensis | reverse complement strand
ACTCCCATCCCATCTCACTGGGGGGGGGGAGGTATTTTTTAAAAAAACAGATTTAAGCGCCTTTGTACAGTTTAGGGTTGGTTCCTGATTCTGGGCTACAGAAAAAATGCCAAGATCTTGGGGAAAAATAAAGCTTAAACACAAGTTTTGCTTCAGCTCTGGTGGCTGGCAACCCTGTATGATGGGCAAAACTTTTTTAAGTGCTATGGGTTCCACTAGGAAGCCAGACGTCTAAAAACTACATCTTGTATTACCCCTTCTGGGAGCAGGTCTTCAAAACCTTTAACCACAGAGGGCAGCTCCAATTAGACACATACCAATTGCTACTGAGATGATCGATCTATTCCCAAAATGCTCTAGAGCAGAAACATCAGAGCATAAAAAAAAAGGGAATAAGTAACTCTAATAACACCTGGCAGAGGAAAACAGAAGAGAAGGGTGGGGGAAGGTGGAAGGAATTAGGAAGAAGTTGCATATCACGTGAGACAAGGAGAAATGACACATATATGGTCACTTAATGAGCAAAGACAATATTGGAAACACATTACAACAGGCAGTAGAGCTTATTCCTTGCTGCAAGTAGAAGTTACCTAGAGACTGAAGGAACAGGGACAGCGAACAGAGATCCAGCCTGGCTTTAGTCACCTCATAGGAAACAAGGGATGTGGAAACACCAAGACAGAAGATCCAACAGCAAGCGCTGATACAGTGCTTGTCATGGGCAAAGGTCAGGAAAGAGCCTGTATTTAAACAGTTATCTGTTTGCCTTATGTGGAGTAACTTACCTTCTACATTTAAACTCCACTGATTAAGATAACTAGCTACCTGCAATTTCTTTTATCTTATGAAACTGCCTCTATCTTATCACCCATGTACAGATAAGTCCTTTGGGAATGGTTGCTCATTCTGAAGTGCCTTTCTCCAAAGTGATGCTCATAGGAACTATTTCGATGTTTATGCATGTCATGGCAGTTCCTACTTACCAGTGCTACTAAGTAAAATGTGATTTTTTCAGTATTCTTTGCTTCATACTCGCTACAACATAACAGCAGATTTCACATACCTTATCCGAGCTTCCTGTCAGCCTGCTCTCTATCTGTATCCAGGCTTCAGCTCATCAAGTAACAAAGAACCATTAAAGCACTGTGGAGAGCATCACTCTTTGGAGTGGGCTCCTGAACCTCCATGATTCCCAGATCATACCTGGACTGCAGCTGTCCCAGATGGCAAGAGCCTGGGACCCCTGCTCTTGCAGGGACAAGTGGCAGAGCAAGAGGAAGGGATCTCCAAGTCAGGATGGGGAACCTAGGGCTGTGTTAGCAAGACCAGACAGAATGGCTGGCAGGTCCAAAGGCTGTGGAGATGCTGTGATGCTCCTGCAATGCTTCTGTGATGCAGGAGGGTTCCTGCAGCAACGGGGCCATAAGCTCCCCCGGGAAGGGGGGACACAACCTCCATGCCACGGGAGGGGTTGTGCCCAGCCCCAGCCCATCCCCCC
>NW_010355149.1:0-1496 GCF_000700745.2 Antrostomus carolinensis | reverse complement strand
GGATTTGGAAACTGAAGAGAAGCAGTTTTTACCTGTGCCTTGGGGTCAAAACCTGCTTTGAGCTGCCCAGGAGTTTCTGCCAGGATTGGGACCATCAAAAGAAGCAGGATTAGATACCTACAGCTGGCTCTTCTTCCCATCCTTTTTCCATCTTCTTTACATCCCAGATATAAACCTCGAAGACTGTTTACAACTCATTCGCAAGCATATATAGATTTTCATAGACATTCCCTACCCAAAAGCTCATTTCATTAAGGCGGCAGATACATTTCAGCCTGCAGAACATGCCAGGCTCTTGGCAGTGACAATTGCTTCATGGATGCACCATCTGCTACGCTCTCGGTGTGACTGGTTACCTACTTTTCATGGCACATTTCTTTTTGCTGGCTGAATGACTCCCAAATCCATGAAGTGCTCTTTGGGAAAGCTGTGTAGAGTCTCCTGATGTCAATACTTATGCAAACACATATTTCCATGAGAATAGCCTTACTCACCTTCATGTTCTCCTATGGAACTATGATGCTTTTCCTGTCTGCATTTTTTGCTAGCACAAGTCTGCTCCTTCCATTTGTAGGAAGGCACATGTAAAAGAATATCTTCTACCAGCAGTGCTGAAGAAAGTAGCTGAGATTACAATATATGAACTCACAGAAATGGATATTTGGAAAAAATTGGAAGACTTTCCAGATTTCCTTAGTCTCCTGCATAAATCACCATGTGTCTGTTGTGCCAAACATCACAACTCCATGAAGGGTATCTTAAAGAGAGGAGGTGGGCAGGGAAGGTCAGCTGCAGTAAATGTTATTTGCTTGAGATGCCCAGGATTTGCTGTATAAAAAAGCATGAAAAAGCAGATATTTGGACTCCTATTAATAAAAGTTAAAAATAATTGGAAAAAAAATCACATTCTTAAAATTTCAAGTTTTCTGACTTTCTGAAATCGCTAATTCTTGGTAATGTTCACTGTCTTACTTTACATAAAATCACTGCTGATACAAGTTTAGTTTTATGTAATACTCCATATGGTGGATTCATAAAAACCTTCTACTGGGAATACCACCATAAACTACTATTTTCTGCTATAAAAAATAACCATTAAAGTCCAGACATGCACAAACAAGGTAATCTGCCATAAATTTTGAAATGGTAAAATACTACAAATGTAAATGTATTCAACTCCCATTGCAATGCATGTAATTTCCATAGCTTTATTAGAAATCCTGCAGTTGCAGTGGTTTGGCGATAGGTTATAAATATAGTAGGAATGAGTCAGCATGCAAATCCCTTCTGTGGAAAACAATTTGAGAGATTTTATAGCCCAAAGCTGTTTATTATTTTGTAAGAACAGTAATGCAAGTTCATGTTCAAAACCTGCTGAGGGAAGAATTTGCGAAACATCCTATTACAGAACACGCAGAAAAAAGGCATAAGACCTATGTAATAGCACTGGGCTGGAACATTTTCACATCCTCCATTTAGCTGATTTTTTTTTTTTT
>NW_010355148.1:0-1461 GCF_000700745.2 Antrostomus carolinensis | reverse complement strand
CCCCCTGCCATCAGCAGGGACACCTTTCACCTTCCAGCCTTAAAAGTGCTGTTTGTATCTTGCTCCAAAACCTGGAAACTGCTCCATCATCTTTCTGTTGGCCTGAACCTTAGCTTCATTTCACAGATTTATATACTTAAAACTAACTAGGGGCTTTAAGATTATTTAATCTTGTCTTTATATCATAACCCACATGTTTTTCCCCACCTGCTCTCATCAAGGGTCCAGAGCCCTGTGTTGAACTAAAGCCTGATTTCTAGAGTTTGTTCTGAAGAGATTAAAAATCCACTAGTTTCCTTGGTTGTTTGTTCCAGCAGATTAAATCCTCTCCCTGTTTCACCTTAGTCTTTATTTCCTCCAGCCTGACATGAGGTATGCGTTTCTTCATTCCCTACTCTGAAACTCTCCTGTCTCCATAAGGAGTTAACCTCTCAGACTTCATTCTTGTAAACGGAACAGGGCAAGTATTTGAAATATCTCCTGGTCCAAGATATTTATCCTGATTTTTGAGTCATTTTTATCGCTCTCTTCTGATGTCTCTCCAAGCATTGTATGTTCCCTTGCAGGCATGGACATCAGAATTGTGTCTCCCCATTTCCTCCACACCCAGAGAAAAAAATGATTTGCCTCATCTAACTCAACATGCCCCATCTTATGCATCCAAGGACTGCACTAGCTCTTCTGGTGAGTTGCTCTAAGACCTTTCTTCAAATTATAGGACTGACCTGACTGTCTCATGGTTGCTGTTTTCCAGCACAGACTCTCCCCCTCCTGCCCATGCTCCAGGCTTTCTTTGCTCAGAACAGCAAACCTTTGCAGAGAGTTATCTCTATGCCCTGGGATCATCTGTCTAAACCAAGGCATGGAGCTGTTGTGCAGCTCGTAGGAGCACAGTCACGTGGATTGTCCTGTAGTCAGCAAAGATGTCTAAAATAGTCTGATTTTCTGCTGGAGATTCCTTCTGTCTCTATATGCTCAGCAGGCTTTCAAGATTTTGGTTAGAAATCAGAGCTTAGCTGAAATCAGCCTGCGTCTGCGTTGCCATTCATCTCTTGTAACACATTTTTCTAGTGTTCGGTCTAGAGCTCCTTTTCCCTTATTACATCTGTCTAGTCTTATCTTTGAAGCAGACCCTGTTGCCAAGGGAAAGAAATAGCTCCTCCTAGAGGGTTGCTTATCCTAAATGATGGGTAATATTCACCAAGTTAAGGTTGTGTGTTCACAAAAGGGGCACCTATATCTCGAATGAGATATTTCCACTCTTTGGGACAATTTTCACCATAAGTAATTTTGAAAGTTAGAAAGGGAAGAGTTAAACCATCCACACCCCTCCTTTTTGAGAAATTAGTTTCCTGCCTTTATTTTTTTGCCTGCCTTCATTTCCTGCCTTCATTTCCTCTGCTTTTTAAAGAAGCAAAATTTTCTGTTTGTGCAAGGGAGACACAGGGTGATAAGTTTTTA
>NW_010355147.1:0-1508 GCF_000700745.2 Antrostomus carolinensis | reverse complement strand
ATTTTTTTTTTTTAAGAACTTTTATTATGAAACTGGTTTGGGTTTTTTTGTGAGCCTTCATTTCTTAATACAGCTGTATTTTTATTTGCATATAGTAGCACTAAGAGACATCCAACAAGCTTGATGCCTCAGAAAAACCCAGTTGCTAGAAGCAGTAAGATACAACCCCTACCCTGAAGTATTTATAGTCTAAATTACACAAGGAAATGAAGTGAATTATGTTCTGGGTTCAAACTGTCTTTTTCAGATGTATTCTGAGTATATATCATAAATGATACTGTATTGATTTGTTGTGCTTCTGTCCTCACTATCTTCTGCCTTGAAGACAAAATATGCAATATGGTGCTTTTATGTGAAACTTTGACTTTAAACCTTTGTAAAGAGATCTTAGGTAAAATTAATTTATTAAACAAAACTGCAGGAAAATAGTCCTCTTGAAATGGTGCTTTCTGTGGAATTTGGAGGAGCTGAAAATCATATCAAATGTAATTACAAAAATGTGTATGTATCTCACAACATCCAATTTTCTTAGGTCCTGCACACCTTTGCTCCAAGTATTAATACTGAGAGTCAGTAAAATTACATGGCTTATCCAAGGTCAGTCAGTTAATAAGCAGTGAAACCTGAGAAGACAACCAGAGTTATGACTACAGCACTCTGAGAGAAACTACACCTAATACTTTTTTATAGCTAATAATGCTTTTACTAAATAATATCTTGGATTTTGCATAATTTATATTAAAATGTGGTGAATGTTTTGTATTTTTTAAAAAAGCTGCATGCATTACTGTGACCAAGGAGAATAAATAAGGCAAGAGGGAAGGTGCAGATTCTCAGCCTCTTCCATCTTACCTGATCACACAGTGATAGAAAAGCTCTGGAAAAGGGGAATTCACCTTTGAGAGCTGGCATAATAAAGCTCAATGTGGTTTGCTGCCCCTGACAAGTCTGTCCCACAGCATGTGGCAGTAGCTGGTGCTAGGGATGGCAAAAGAACTGGAGACGCACAGGTTTGATATATTTTTTCCTTCAATCTCCTTTGACAATGTAAAGCATATGAAATCCCAACTGTGAAGTAAAACCATCTTTCTGAGTGGAGCTCCACGTGTCTCCTCTTGCCTGCAAGTTTCCTTCTTTATTTTTTACGAGGCTATACAGTTTGCACCTCAATGCGGTCACACAGCTCAATCCAACTTGTTAGTGTTTTGATTTTAAACAGTTTGACTGAGGCAGGCAAACAGGAGAAAACTGCAGTTCTTAAGGTGGAGTGCCAAGCTTCTCTCCATCACAGGATGAGGCACTTATGCTGTGGTTCCTGAGGCATTTGGAGAAAAATGGGTCAACATTGTCAGAAGCCCAGAAGTTTGTACTTTTTATACTTGGAAATATCACAGGACTCCTATTTTTAGCTTTTGACTACATAAATTGCTTCCTATTGTAAAAGTTCACATGATGATCTTGTGTCTTCTCTGAAATAAACTATTATAAGAATAATATTTTTTTTTTTT
>NW_010355146.1:0-1519 GCF_000700745.2 Antrostomus carolinensis | reverse complement strand
CTAATATTAATACTAAGATTATATATTAGTATTATAACAATACTAATTAATATTATATATATTAATAATTTAGAATGAATTCATTATAAAGGTATAATTCTCCCACCCACCCTGGCAGCAATTTAACCCCACAACACTTCAGGCATCACAAAAGACAGACACGATATTTTCTAATTGATAAGATATCTATTGAAAACCAATTTAGACACTTTAATGGGCTACAGGAGCACCGTGCCAATCTGTGGAGGTGGAGAGCTCATCAGAAACTTTAATACTTTCCATATGCACAGGAAAATACCATTTGCAGAGGTTTTCTCCTAGTTCCATCCATCTGCCCCACCAAGCTGTTCCTTTTTGTCTCTTATTTATGGCTGTAATTTTGATGCCACACTTACTGTACACGATATACTGTCTATTTCTCTTATTTACTTTGAAATTGCTCTTTTCAGTTCCTAGCTGAAGTCATTTATTTGCTCACAAAATAACCAGGTCCTGAAACTGGGAACTAGTTTTGCAGTGCCTACGATTTTTATTTTTTTTCCTGTAATGGTGTATATACATCCTTTATTATTGCACTTAAATGCTTATTAACAATTCATGGAATATTAAATGACTGAAAAAAGAGATTCTTGATTTAAGTATTTTTTAGAGAGTGTCTTAGCCCAGAGCCCTTCTCTGCAAGTGTAGGCTTCAGAGTGGAGGAGAACATGGCTCAAAGTTGGTATTTCCAGGGTAATTGCATTTTTTAATTAAGAGTATATTTAATCCCTGTACAAAAGGAAGTGACACAGCTGCTCAGGGGCTGCTGTAACAGGCTAAAAATAAGTTTCCACAGTATATCCTTTGATTTTTACCAGCCTTCATATTATGGTCATTGGAGACTTTGGTGATGAGCATCTGGATCTGAAAACACGAGGCTCATGCTCCTATTGCCTTGGTCACATATATGGGCCATTCTGAATCCTCGTTCAGCAAATTACAGTCATCTTGGTGCTCTGTTTAGAAGTAGCAGCACATGGACACCCTCAGGACATGCTTCCTCCCTCATTTACTCATCTCCGTGGCACAGACAAGGATGATGAAGGCAGGGAAGGGCAGTGACAACCTCTGCGACCAGAGAAGTTGCCTGGAGAAGAAGGTTTGGGATGAACTCCCCATTACAGTGCTCTGGGAAATGCTCCTTTTCTGCTCAATTTCACAGAGTTCAAGTGTCTAAGTAAATAGTGGAAAGGCAACTGGTTACAGGTTAAAATGTTCCTCTTCTTCAGAGGACTTGGAATCTCACCAGTGCAAATTTGTGCACCAGTTGAGTGACTAAATATTTTAGAAAGTTCTAACTATTTAGAACTTGGGTTATATCTAAACATAAGAAGCTAACAGCTTTAGAGTAATACCACTGTGGTCAAAGGAAAGAATGTTTTCAGTGTCCTTCTTCCAGGTAGGATGGTTGGTTCCAACCAGACTCGTGTCCTGACAGGCCAGAAGGGTCCGGTACTAGGACCGGTATTATTCAATATAT
>NW_010355145.1:0-1513 GCF_000700745.2 Antrostomus carolinensis | reverse complement strand
CAGATTCAGTTACAACTTCCCTGGTAGTTTTTGCTTCTCCATCCCCTCTTCCTGATTCCCCGCTTAAGGAAAATTCATCTGATTTCTTTAGGCTGCCACCACCATTTTCTCTGTCTTTTTAAAACCTTTTCAAAGGACAGAGCTCATGTCATTTGCCTACCAGATGGGACAATGCAGCTTAATTTCAACGGAAATTAACCCCACACCAGCTAGAAGTGATGTAATTGGACGAATGAGGAAACGAGATGGATTGGGAACACCTGTGAGATGCCGACCAGGTGTGATGAGCCCATGAGAGCTCTGAGCAGCAACCTTAACCCAAAACACCCAACACAATTCCTTAATTTTCCTCTCTGCAATAACTCCTAGCAGCTCCCCGTTCATCCCGTAACACCAAGAACAGGCAGCCTTTGCCCTGGAGCCCTTCCAGTCTCATCAGATATAACCAGGCGAACATCTGAAGAGGCAGCAGCCATCACCTGGTGACATATGAGCAAACCTCATTGCAGTCTGCTTTTCTGATGGAGCTGGGTTGCAGATTTGTTTTCCTTTTCTTTGATTTCTCGGCAGGAAAAGAGCTTACATCCACCAGGAGTGAAGTGCAATAAATCTGCCTAAAGCAAGAGCAATCAAGCTTAGTAAATAATCGCATGTCTATAAACTTGCAGGGGAGGAAAAGAGTGTCCAAGGTTGTAACATACACTCCAGCAAGGTTTCAGTGCTGGTAAGTGGAGGTCTCATCTTGCTCCCCAGGAGAGCAGTTGATCAGCCCTTCACATCTGAACCCTGTTTTGACATTTCTGATCCTCATCTGGCCAATCTGAGATTTTACGCTTCATCTCCAGCATCACTGACTCTGTCCATCTACCCAAGGGCTTAAAAGTCATGGTTTGAAGATCTGGTTGGGTTTCATTGCATTTAAGAATTGCTTATATTTATAGCAGAAGTTTATGGGCAAACAGGATGGTTTAGCTGTCTGTGTAAATTCGTACACACCTGAGACATTAACCTTTGTGGAGACACGGTTAAACTCTAGGATTATCAATAATCCAATTATACCCTACAAGTTATAAAGGTAAGAAGGTGGAAATAGATCTGGAAGGGGGATATTGGGTTACACAAGGGCACTCCAGAACCTGTCTGGATGTCAGCAACAATAAAACTGATCTCAATTTATGGCTTGTCAGGGGTTTATTAGGTCCCTACTTGAAGGCTGTAGGTACCTTCACCCAGGCAGTCCCAGTGCCTGAGTAACACAAGAAGTAAAATAAGGATAATTCAGTGAGCTGATGGCACATGGGGACATTCCCCAGCTGCAGTCCATGGTGGCAGTCCTTGGGAAGGGCTTGTGCTTGAGCACAGAGGTCTGCACTGCACGTGGTGGATGTAAAACCCCACATTCACCTGGGCAAGCCAGCTCTTCTGCAACTCATTACACGGCTGAGATCATGCGTGGTGCAGAGCTATTTTCCAAGCCTTCAGGTAAATAAAGCCTTCAAAAGCACTGAAAGCC
>NW_010355144.1:0-1514 GCF_000700745.2 Antrostomus carolinensis | reverse complement strand
ACCAAGTTTAAAATTAGGGTGAAGTGGTTCGGAAAATCCTCTGCCTGATTTTTATTCTTTTTTTAAATACAGACAGTGTTATTTTCAAGAAATACATTGATCATAAACATTTCTGTCAAATTCTGATGCTGTTTTTCATTGGATGTGTTGATTAGAATAAGCTTTGTTTAAACAACTATTTTAGTATGTCTTACTGTTGCCTTTATTTTCTGTGAATGCAGCACCCTTAAAAACCCAATTTTTGTTGTGGAGAAAAACCTGGGAAAATCCATTAGAATCAAATATTTTCCTTACAAGCCTCATGGGGTACTTTGAGATTTACTTTGGAAATAAAAAAACGTTAAACCTGGACATGTCAGAATTCACGGAGAAGTTAATAAAAATTAAAAAGAAGAGTACAGGTCTAACTTGCCATTTATTTGCCTGTGCTTCTTTAGTCAATGAAGAGAACTATTGTACAAGTAATTCAGCAGATCTCTAGTAGACACACGTGTTAATAACAAATGAATTCATTTCAGGATGTGCCGGCGTTGTATGGGCTACGGCAAAAGGTCTTGGTGTTTCTTCAGTCTTATTTCCTTCCTCAATTAGTCCATCAGTGACATTGGGAGACACATTATGCAACGTGAGATTTACTTTATTTATCTATTTATTTATTTAATTCGAGGTGAGGACAGTCAATGACATCAGAACTCACTAAGTAATGCGTTTAACTACTCAAGCAAAGAATTATCTTGTTCGGGGTGGTAAAATGTCTTTCTGATACCACTGTGGAAAGAAATTTATTGTATATCATAATTTACTTCGTAGAGGTCTGGGATTTAATAGTAACTCAGAATGAAGTTTTTTCCAAGCCCATTGGTGCATAAACTACCTTGCAGACAGACACCTAACAGGTAAGGAACCTTCACTTTTATGTGTATAAAAACACATTTTTCGTTAAGTAAATTTTCCTAATTAAGTAAATTTTCCTTACTAAGAATTCATCAGTAATAAGAATAATATAGGGAAGAAAATCCCAGAAATTTGAGATTTTAGAGTATACTACTCGGAGACTTATGCCTGACGCCACCAATAAGGGGTTCTGAATTAAGCTAATCTCAAAGCCCAACATCTTTCAGCGTGGTAGTGAGGGCTTACTTTTGTTTCTATTTATTTCTTTTTCCTCAATACCTCCCTGTGTTCAAAGGTTGCCATAATATTGAAGAACTCTTAACTACCATTGCCTGCTTCTTACTACTTACTACACATGTTGTCTCTGTAGAAACTCCAAAAGTCTGCAGATGTTAATGATTTTTCCCAGAAGGCAGAGAAATGCTAGAACATCTTCTCTCTGCTTTTGCAAGGACCTGATTCAAGGCTAATTGCAGTCAGAGGATGAAATTAAATGGATTATAGGATCAGGTCCTTCCTAAATGAAATGACATCATAGAACGTAAGCGAAGCATGTAATGTCACCGTGTGTGCTGCTCCGAGCACTCACTCCTTTCTCATAGAATCATGGAATGGTTTGG
>NW_010355143.1:0-1500 GCF_000700745.2 Antrostomus carolinensis | reverse complement strand
TTTTTTTTTTTGTTTTTTAAGTGGGTAGACCTCTCCAGAAACTGCTTTAAGTGTTTTGTTTTGGCACCTGAATTGAAAAAACAATTATTATCCCGCTAGGTGCTTTCAGATGTTGTTTGCCTGGTCAGTGCATTTACAAGTATATTTAAAACTTTGACATGCTTCTGCTTTCTGCTGATCTAGCTTTCCCAGAGTGCTAAAATGCCAATTAGGCTAGAATCCATCTCCTATCAATCTAAATGGGATAGACACCTCAATACCCATGAAGATGTAGGCCCTTGTCATGATGCCAGTTTTATAAACTCCTTGGAGTGTGTCTAAATGCAGTCAGCCCCACAAACCCTCCTGACACTGGGCTAGCAGATGCCATTTAAAGTCTCAGTCCTCAAAGCGTTCTGCTGCAGCTGTTAAGGACAGAAATGGGGAGGAAGAGGTCTGTCCTGTTGCACACTGGATTCAAAAGCTCCTTGGCTTTCATACATTAGCAGCTGTTGCAGCTGTCAAAGCCACAGTTCTGAGAGCTCTATCCCCACCACTGGAGATGTAATTGGGGATAATGCAGCTGAGTGGGAATCACCATGAGGAAGAGGGATCTTCAGACATGTTCTTTTAAAACTCCAGAATTCATTAAGCGTTTGGTCACAATATTTCTGACACTGCAGGTGCTTGCAGATTTATACGCAGAAATGCTTCCTCTTTAACGCTCTTCTATCTCTCTGCAAGTGCCAGGAATGTGAATGCAAACAATCATTTTCATGGACACCAAAAACCAAGCAATTAGGGAATAAAAGCCCTTCGGTTTCTGCTGGCAATGGATGAAGTGACAGAAACCTTAATTATGCTCGAATTCACAGTAATATAATATCGAGGAAGTAAGAAAATCACCAGGGCATGAAAAAAAAGGGGTTTTTTGCTTCTTTACGATATTCTGAAATTGTTCTGGACATGGTCCAAATCCACTTTTTAGTGATGCTGATGTAATTGAGCAGAATCAGTGTTTACTTGCAGTGAAACCTTGACTTGCATCAGTTTAAGAAGCAACAGAGTGTGCCACATACTCCAATGGGAAGCTAATTTTGACCAGCTGTCTAATTGCATGTAAAGCAATTGGAGAAATTGTCCTTTGTATCTTTGAAATTTGAATTCAGGGCCAGAGCTGAACAGTAAGTCTTTGCTTACTACTGAGAGAGGCTACACAATGCCATAGAGAGATGCAATCTCCGAATATCCTTGAATTGCAGAGCTTGAAGTTCATAACCAAATGCCATGACTTGAGTCCTTGGCAGGAGTGAGAGGGAACTCTGCAATACAACTAGAAAAACAGCAGGAAACTCAAATAGAGCCAAGTGGCCCATAACGATATCAAAGTGAGTTAGAGACATGCTGATCAGAAAGTTCCATCTAGAAAGCATACTTCAAACAGCTATTCATTTTTGTCTGATCTACATATCTCTATCTCTATCTCGCTTTATAAATCATTGTAGTTTATTAAAAAAAAAA
>NW_010355142.1:0-1518 GCF_000700745.2 Antrostomus carolinensis | reverse complement strand
CTGGCATCCAACCAGGGCCAACCCACCACACTACCCTTGAAAAATCAAAGGTAATTCTAGAATCCAAGTGCTGCACGTTGTCACAGCCCAACAAATTGTGATGATAAAGTGTGTTTTGAAGCAGTTAGTGTGAATTGCCCGTTAGCATTGCAAGGGGGACTTAATATGAAACTGTTGGAAGTGTAAACTTCTGCTGGTTTTGGCACAATCGCATTTTCAGATGTTCTGGTGGGATTGTGGCTGGCACTCAGTGTTTGTGCCAAAGACTACACTTCAAAAGAATGTTGTCCTGAAATGCAAGATTTTACCCACTTCTTGTTGTGCTGGTAGTTTATCAGATATACTGCTATGCTCAAGTGCTCTGTTTTAACATGAGGAGACCAAAGTGCTCCACGTATTATGTATAAGTGGAAAACTGATCTAGGGTAGCTTTTGTGCACGTGTTAAAAACTTCACCACATTGTTACAGGCACTTTGTCTGGGGGGCTGGAATTACCTTGTTATATTACAGTTATAGTAACACTCAAACTTTATATTTCCAGAGTGTTGAAAATCCTTCAACACTTCTGATCCATTCTAGGCTGCAACAAAAACCATCTGATTTCCTAAGATTGGCAGGCTAGTAACTGTGGTGGTTTTTTCTTCTTACTTTCTAAAACTCATATTTTGTTATTCATTTTTTGAGTAGTTATGTTGGTTCACATCCCCTTCTGAAAGTAGGAAGTGTCTCTTGCACAGCTGCATGCCCCCTGAAAATTCATATCTTCTTTAAAACTGGTCAAAGCTGAAATTAGATTGGAAAGACTTGTTAGAGTTGATGTAAGTGCAGGAGCTGCCTGGGTGAGTACCAAGGAAGCTGTTCTATGAGCTAACCCAGGGTTGCTGTCAGAAAGTTGTGGCCTTTGCAGTGAAGCCCCTGCAAATCTCAAACAATTTCCTGTTTTAAGGTGGCGTAAGGACTGTACTGCATTCATGGCTGTTGCAAGAAGAGAGATGGGTATCTCTGCTCACTGCAGTGGAACTTTGTGATGCCTGCAGTCTTGTGTTTAAGGTCCCTTTTGAGGGATGTCCTCCTCCCTGGTGTGTGCTGTGGTGTTTGCCAGGGGATGATATGTACCCTTCTCTTCTCCAGTGCAGTGGTTTGGTGCAGGCAGCTAATTGAGTGCTCTGCATGCTTGTATATTTGAAATACACCCTGGAGGGGCCATTATGGAGCCACAGGTTGTGTTGGTTTCATGCTGCTCAGAAGCCAGAGATGTATGTGCCATGCACACTTAAGTCCTGATTATACCTTACCTGAAGTATACACAGCCTAGTTATGAATCTTTTGAAACACTAGCTCCTGCTTTCCTGCCTTAAAACAAGCAAACCAAACCATACCTCCTACCACACAGAGCAGGCTAATGAAAATACCCCTCAAACTAAAAATGAAAACATCCAAAATCTCAACTGATATTGAGCTAGCCAGATTCAGATTTCATATTGTTATAGAATCCTAGAATGGTCTGGGTTGGAAGG
>NW_010355141.1:0-1507 GCF_000700745.2 Antrostomus carolinensis | reverse complement strand
ACAGTAATTTGGATCTCCTCAGTTTACCATTCAAACAGTTTGAACTGATACACAAAAAAATATTTTTTATATTAAAAATGAGCTCAAAAATTGGTTTATGGCTAGATCCACACTGTACTTGGATGATGGGCTGTTACCTATCTTCTTGTATCTGATAATCAGAAAGAAGTGTATATTTCTCTATTATTAAGCTCTCAAAAGTCTCAAAAGGCAATTTTTGGAAGTAAGTTCCAGTATATGTTAAATAGCAATTTTTCAAAGTACTTGCTAGAAAAAAATTATGTAATAGCACTGTTTGACAGATTTATTTAGGGATAAACATACATACTGGTTTGGTAAACAGCTTTTAGTTGCATACATTCAAGCTGCCTGCTTTGCTCATAAAATATGAAAATTGGACCTTTTCTATGAGAGTTCTAAAGTAACCTCTAGTTCAAACCTCCTCAGGTAGAGGTTTGAATATGAAAACCCAAACCTATTATATTATCACAGTCTTTTTCAAACCTGGTAGATTTTAGACACATAATGAACCAACTCTGAGTATTTCACTAGTGAAATCTATGTATGATTTTACAGGAATTTAATAAAAAAATCTTAGAATTTTTAGCCTACAAGGCAAAACTGCTGTCTTTCTGGGACCAGTGTCTGATTTTCTTTCTCAGTTATAAACATTTGACATACTGAAATGTAAAGAGAGATAAAAACATTTATTCACATTTATTTTTCTTGCTCATTTGTATTAAAAAAAAAAAAAAAAGTTGCTGTTGCCATTACTAAATTCTCCATGAAATAGAGCAGTTCCAATTGGTTAGAGTCCCATTGATGTGTGTGTTTCTGGAAACTTAATCTATATTTTTTGTCATTCCTGAACTTCAAAACCCTAAACCCCATTATTTCACACTCAATTAGCTATTCTATGCTCTTGAATCAGATCAGTATTTCTAATCACCTCTTTGGGGGTGACCAAGACCTTTAAATGCTTAAGGGTAGGTGCCCAGTCCTGAATGACTGGTGCCATTCCAGGTGCTCGGCATGTCCGAAGTGTTTGCACAGGACCCGTGGACGTTGCCTATGGTCCATGTGGGTCCTTCTGGAGGAGTACCTGTAGTGGTTCCTCTGCACCTTCAGCCGAGTCTACAAAATATTTGCAGGAACAGGGATCAGCAGGCATTTTTGTGACTATTCTTGCTTGTGACCACTTAATTAAATTTGACCTTATTTAAGCAATAATAGTAATGATGTTCCAAGTAAGTAGCAGTTATTAACTTCCATTAGGCTGAATCCAGTTTCTTCAGCGATGTCTCCAAAAATGACTTTTCTAATTTGGCATGTATCATTTAAGTGGTAATTACTGTGGTAACATTTTAAATGAATGTGGTGCCTTTCATTTTTATACAGCAAACCTGTGCTAAGTAGAAGTAGGAGTTGAGATAAATTAATGGATTTTGACT
This sequence comes from Antrostomus carolinensis, assembly GCF_000700745.2. Lineage (NCBI taxonomy): Eukaryota > Metazoa > Chordata > Aves > Caprimulgiformes > Caprimulgidae > Antrostomus > Antrostomus carolinensis. Next base: position 56 of record NW_010355141.1, on the reverse strand, counting down.
AGACTATTCATAGCAGGCTAGAAAAGAAAACATTTGAGTAGTGGTAAAAAAAAAAA
>NW_010355140.1:0-1507 GCF_000700745.2 Antrostomus carolinensis | reverse complement strand
GTGAATATTTCGGGACTTCTTCCTACACTTATCTATCAATGTCATCCTCAAAGAAAAGGTTATTTTAAGCATGAACTTCCTTGACTGAAGTTACTCTGGCCAACTTTAACTAACTATACTTTAGTGGGTATTCTCCTACTGACTCCACCAAGATTTTTTCCCTAAAGCTCATGTCAAACTATTTGGCCTACACTTTCTTGGTTTATCTCTTAAGATCCTTTTTTTTTAAGTATTGGACTTATATTTTTTGCTTCTCAGTCCTCAGAATTCTCTTTCAATCTAGTGAACTTTTAAGACATGCCATTTAAAGGGTCACCAACACCTCACTTTGTTCTTTCATGAAATATATTTATGTATGAAAGACATCCAAATCTGTGGATAACTTTGATTCCTGTTGAGTTTGCTATTGCTGAAGAATTTATAAAAATACTATGTTAGTAACTACACAAACATAACTTATCTAAATCAGCAAAGACTTTTGGGAGGAGTGGGAAAGGACATCCAAGTCACAAGTTACATCTGTCACAGATGAACAACAGATTTGGGGATTCTCCCATGCCTGGCAAATAGTACTAACCAGGTATAAACCTCTCGTATATATCTATATTTTTAAAATCATTGTCTCTATCTGCTTTAGCTCCTTCCTGAGTAAATAATCTTTGCTTAAATAGCTATTTGCCTTTTTAATTTATAAACCTCCAAATCAATAACTGTATACACATTCTGCTATTTCTCTGTCCCTATAATGTTCACTGGAATTATTTTAAGAGTTTGGGTTATTTTATGTTTTAACTAGTTTGGTTGCACTGGATAGTTAGAAATTCCAATCCTATTTAAAATTATTTTCCATATAAAAGGAAATTTGGATTGTATAAAAATTGGCATGAGGTATTTTTACTTGTTCCATAGAATATTTTTGAGATTTCAGTTTTCTAATATACTAGCAATTATCCTCAGGCCTTATTTCAGTGAATATTTGAGCATACACCCAGCAGAAGACATAGTAAAAAAATTATATTTTTCCAGTACAGCTTTCACCATTGGGCTTTTCCAACAGGAATTTTTCTTTCTGCTTTTTTTATGATAAATTCCCTTTTGGAGCTTACAAACTTTTGCCTTCTAAAAAGTTACCCAAAAATAGTATGCAAACTTTCTTCCCATGTTTTCTCCAAAACACTATGAAATGGTCTGAGTAAAAGAAGAGATTTCTGTGATTGAAGAAAAGAAGAAAATTCAGGAAATAATTGAGTTAATTCCTTTAAAAAGTCCAAGTGACAGATATCAGCAGTTTCATAGACATTTCCACCTTTAAGTAAGTTGGAAAAAGTGTGGTATCATCAAAAGATGATCAAATAGAAATCAAATAAAATAAATCAAATACAAGCTAGAAATTAATCTGGACTCTGCTGTAAAAGACAACAATAATCCTTTCTATAAATACATTAGCAGAAAAAGAAGGGCTGAGGAGAGCCTTCGTCCTCTATTAGATGCAGGAGGAAACATGGTG
>NW_010355139.1:0-1491 GCF_000700745.2 Antrostomus carolinensis | reverse complement strand
TGCAGCCAAAGGAGTGAAACCAGCACACCACCACCACCATCCCCCCACCCCCAAACAGTCCCCCCTTCTCTCATCCTCCCAACTTTCAATTTTTCCCCCTTTCCAAAGGACCTGAGTGCCAAGGGCCGGATCCTGCCCAGGCTGGGGGACATGACATCCCGTCCCCCCTCCCGTGGGTGCTGGCAGGAGAAGATGCACCCTTAGCAGTTTTGCTCTGCTTTGTGGATGGGATGTTGCCATTTCTCTGCCTGGCTGGGGATTAATAGGGAATGGGCCCCATCTTTTCTAAGAAAATATCGACCCAGAGTTTTAATGGCTTTCCTCTAACGAGCCACAATGAGTGTCACTGGGCATCACTGCTTGAGCTGATAAGAAAGGAACGCTCAGCCCCACAGCTTTGAAAGGGATTTTCACCCCCCTCTTCCAAGTCCTTTCTGTGGGAAAAAAAGAAAGAAGAAAAAAGAAAAAGAAAGAAAAAAAAAGGGCACGAGATTTCACTGCTCTTTTCACTCAGTGAATCTGAGGACAGATTTTCAATTTGTTAACTTTCTTTATGGCTCTGGCTTTGCCAAAGGGAGGGAGAAATGAGGGAAGGGGGTAGGAGATTAAATGCATTAGTTTATTTTGGGAAGTCTTTTGAAAGAAGAGGGGGCGGGGGGGAGAAATAATAAAAAGAAAAAAAGCATGACACCAGGGAGACAGAACTCAATTAAAGCAAGAGCTTGAAATACATGACCAGTAGTCCCGAGCGGGGGTCCATTAGATGTCCCTGTCAGGCAGCGTTACCGGAGGCTGGGTGGCAGCTACATCCATCACCTGGGGAAATAACCGCCGGCGCTCACATCTCCAGCAGCAACTTGATCCAGCGATAAACTCGTTAGAGGAAATAAATGAGTTTCTCTTGCCTGGACTGTCCACATCATGGGTGCAATTTGCCATCCTACCTGGCTGCTGATAAGCAAGGGATCGGGAGGGAAAAGCCGCTTAAGGACTTCCTAATAAAGCCCCGATAAGAGCAGAGCAGCGCGATTACCTGATTTACAGCCCAGATTGCGGCTCCGGGAGCCAAGAGCAGCTCAGCTTCTGCAGGGAAGGTGCTGGTGGGGCAGAGGTGCCCACTGGCACCGGGGTGCTGCCAGGGCACACCAGGCTGGGACCACCCGCCCTCTCGCCAGACCCCACTGATGCACTGGTACGGGAAGGTTTTGATGCCATCCATGTGAAAAATGGGAAAAACCAAAATCCAGAAAGTTCTGAGTGGAATTAGTAAGAAGAGCGAGGCTCAGAAAAAAAATATTGCCCCTGGCTCCATTTCTAGGTACAGAAAACGGATTTCCAGAACAATCTCATTCTTTTGACATGCCTGTCCTGGTTTCACAGCTGCCAGAAGAGGAAAACAGGTTTAAAAAACCCCAAAAAGCAGCTTCCAGGAGGCTCTGCCTGCTGCAATACCCCCAGCAATGCCATCAAAACGTCCAAACCCCCCAGCAG
>NW_010355138.1:0-1517 GCF_000700745.2 Antrostomus carolinensis | reverse complement strand
CAATTCTGCTTGGAATTCTGTTCCTGCCACAATGAGATCCTGAACCTGCGGGTTTTTTCAGATAAGCAAGACTGCCTACCCATCAGTACATGCAACAGCACACAGCATCTCCCGTCCTGGGAGCAGCTGGAACAAAAGGTACGTCAGGAAACAGGCAGTCTGAGGGCAGCAGTGATATAAAGAGCCGGAGGGCAAGCTGAAGTCACCAGAGCTCAACCACAAGACACACACTGAAGAAGAAAACAGCTTCAGAAATCCCAATGCTTGAGCAATCAGTGTCTGAACATCTAGATGTTCCCTTCAGCTCCCAGAATAAACCCGTTAGCTCACCGCAAAGCCCAGCAGAAAAGGTGTATGTTACCTGAGAACTTGAGACACCTCTGCTGTCGTCTGCGGCTTCAACATCAGCTTGCTACAGCCTGCGATGAAAGCAAGGGACGCTCAAGGCAAACTGTGGGCTCGACCATGGTCAGAAAGAAAAAGGTGGTAAATAAAGCACAATGTCCAAAATAACAACACCCCCTCCACTGTGAGGCAGAGACATTTTAAGCACTTTTAAAACAATCCTTTTCAATAGCAGGCTTTCCTTTAAAGCACTCTAAGAACGTTGTCTGTAAATGTAGACGTGGTTGCCATGGGGGCAATGGGAAATGTTTTATATTTTCATTAAATCTTTGACAAAAGTAACAGAAAATTCACAACCCTTGTTTTCTGAGGTTCAGTCAAAACTTCAGGAACTGTGAACTGAATCAACTTTGAAAAAATTAGTAAGTTAACAAGGCTTAGATTTTTTGTTTGTTTGTTTTTTAACACAAGCCTGCAAGATTACCAGAAATTAGGTAATTCTCAAAGGAATATTTTCTATGAGGAAAACTCAATTTTGCCCGGTCTGTAAAGACATGGTCTGTAAGGACACGGTCTGCTATAAACAGAGCTGAGATTTTCTTTGGCAGACTTTTCATTCTGGTACCTTAATGGAAGCAGAGGCTTTACCAAAACTGAAAAACAAACAAGCTCACTTACCTCGGACTGATTTAAGCCAGTCCACATTAAATGGTTTCAATTCCTCTGGATCTGTGACGACTCTACCTGGCATTATACGCTCAAAGAAAGCCACGTCGCTGTCAGACACAGGAGCAAAGGGCAGTCGCTGCACTCTGTACCGCTCACTAGTCAGCATGACCTCCTGGAAGCAGGAGGAGGCTGTGTGGAGCCTCCTGCCCCCAGGCCTCGTGCCCCACAGCCTGGAAACCACACGCATGGGTGCACCAGGCGGTTTCTTCTGCTGAAGCATCCCTGGGGCAGAAGCCACACTCTGCTCTGCCAAGATCTTCCAGTGGAAGCTGGTCAGACATCTTAGCTGAGTCCAGCGACTCCATGCAGAGCAGCAGGGGGTCACAGAGGAAATCCCCATCATCACCCTGAAAGGCAGAAGCCCAGCTCATGTGCAAGCCCCCCTCCTCACTGCACAAGCTCAGTTCATGTGCAAGCCCCCCTCCTCACCGCCCAGGCCTAGC
>NW_010355137.1:0-1511 GCF_000700745.2 Antrostomus carolinensis | reverse complement strand
CTTGTATCTCTGCTGAGGACCTGGGCTCTCCCTTGTATGCTCTTAGATTTAAACTGTCAGGTACTTACAGAGACAGTTATTTTAAGTGATCAGCAATAATAATTTTTTTGTCATTTTTAAAATAAATCATGTTAGGAACTGCCTGAGCAGGGCAGCATAAGTAATTAGAGTCAGAATCCTGGACACATGCCCTAGCTGGCTCCAGCACCACTGCTGAATTACAGAGCTACTATTCCTGATGAAACATTTGTTCTTTTGTTGCAAAATCTGGAGTGGCCTCGTTGTGGAGACCACTGATGACCCCTTAATGGTGCTTCATACCTTGCTGAGGGCATCTAGGCAAGATCAAAGTGAGTCCTAGACTCCAGGAAAGAGAGTTGAGAATCAAGCCTTATGTCTTAGGAGGTAAGGATTTAAAGCCTAGTGACATTAGTCTAGATTCTTGCATTAGAATCTGTCATCTCTATGGTCCAAGTTCTCCTACCTTCTTAGATGACTTCGTGTACCTTTCTATCATACATACAGTCATGCTTTCCTCTTATTTTCTTGCACAGCTTCTTGCTGACCTGGAGTAATGACAAATACCTCTGATCCAGAGATTCACATCCAGAGATCCTCCATTTGGGGAAGTGCAGTGGAAACCCAATGCAGAAATCAGCCCTTAAAATAGAATTAACCTTTAGGAAGACCTCGTAAGTAAGTGGCTTCTACCCTTCAAGGTGTTCTGTGAATCATTGACAATACGACGAGGCTAATTTAAGCATTTGTCACATAGATAAGCAAGAGTTGAATTAAATTCTCAGTCATTCAAGTGCAGGTAGAGGGGAGGGTAAACCTGTGGAAGTTCTGCCTTCCTGTCTTGTTGACTTTCCTGGATTTCACCTCGGTGCTGCTCTGCTGGGGACAGCCCCAGCTCCACTGAGAGGGAGGGTATGGGTCTGTCTGAGTGAGGATGCTTGAGCTGGCCTCTAGTATGCCACTTCCTTATGCCTAGGAAATCTCTGCACTTAATTTTCTCTCTTTTTAGGACCTAGGCTTGTTTCTAAAAATAGGGCTTTATTCTTCACGTTCACTTCCGAAAGGACAATGACAGAAGAGAGAGAGAGGGAGAAAATGCTGTAAACTGGGACACTTTGTTACCACATTTGCTGCACATCTGGGAGTTCTTTTGGTTCATAATTGCTGCATAATGCTGTTCACAAGCTACAGCCTCATACGTGTCCTCTTGGAAGCTGTTGTAATGCTGTAGCCCCCGCTTTGGAAACTGAGTATGACCTATTGGTCAGGTATACAGCCCACAGAGTGGAAAACACTTGGTTCTTCTCTTTGCTCCATGAGATCTTGACCAGACCACTGCTATGCTAGTTTTTGAGGCTCTAAAAGCCTCATTGCTCCCAAATCCACTGCTGAGCAGAGGGAAGTGCCCTGGTTAAGTACTAAAGATAATTCTGTGGTGAGACTGAATGTTCTACACTGGAAATAAAACACAGCTATTCTAATTACTAAGAAAA
>NW_010355136.1:0-1511 GCF_000700745.2 Antrostomus carolinensis | reverse complement strand
AACAACAAAAAAATCCTGCTGGTATTTGCTTAAGGCTGATAATTACATTAATAATTATGATTTATTCCCATCATAAATCTTGGAGTAAGAAAAGGGTTTTGAGGTTTGCAAGATTTACTGGATGACAGAAGCAAAGCACATCTCTAATTGCCCTTCTTTGTTGTGTTTAATTAAGGATTCTGAAGCAAATGATCTCAGTGTCTTTTCATGGTTAGAGAAACCCGCAAAGAAAAAGAAAATGTTTCTGCAGTGGCACCAATCGAAGCTTTGTTGGGTTACTAGGCACTAAGTGTGCTGCATCTGAACACTCAGGACTCCCAGAAAAAGAACCTTATTAAAGGAAAAGAAATGCTACAACAAGCTTCCCCCCACCCCTCCCTCTTGCAGGAGACTTTGGCAATTTTGAGCTCACTTTTAATCCTGGAATAAGTGTCTTTTGTCTTTATCCCTCAGCATTTTTGCCTCATCGCTGCCTATTCCATTGTGTTGCATAAAAATACTTCTCCATTTCTATTACCTTCTAAATTGCATCATTTAGGGTTTTTTTCCTTTGGGTTTACTTCAGTTTCCTCTTTAAGTTTAGAAGAATTATTATTTCTGTCAAGACATTAGGAAAAACAAATCAGCCCAGAGCTCCTCAGTTCCCTCCTTGGACCAGTAGCTTCCAATCAAACACCACTCCTCCTCCAGCAAGAACCAGTTTGCCAAGTGCCACCTCTCAAATTCCAACTGTAAGTGAATGGCAGGGTGTTCCCCCTCCATTTCTGTGGAACAACTAAACCAGTTCTGCCAGGGAAATCCAGTTCCTCATTATCATCATCAGTGTCAAATCATCACACCTGGCTGAGCAATGCCACCAGCCCAGGAGCTACCACAACAGATAAGCTCAGCCCAGGCTCTGTGAAGCTATGGGATAAAGGAGCAGGAAATCCTTGGGAGCACTTGTGAATCTAAAAGCACTGGGGATGGTCTTTTTTCAGAACACAATAGCACTTGCTAACACAGTAGACCTTAGGCTGAGAGCAGGACCACCACACCCTGCAACCTCCACCTGCGAGGAAGCAGAGGAGGTTTGGTGTTGCCCAGTATGATCCCAACACTTCAACTGTACAGAGAAACATAGTGGATAACAACACCTGGAAATGGTGATGTAGAAAGGAAAAATGTCAAATAGCAGCTTTAAGAGAAAAAAAATATTATTTCTTGGGTTTATGACATCTGGGAAACATTCTTCTATGATCAGGAGAAAAAAGGATGGGAAGGAGGAGGGGAAAACCAGCACAGGGCACAGAAGGGAAAACACAAAGTCAGCAGCATTACCAATCAGAACAACTTTAACTGATCTCAGGTGCTTGACTCAGACCACAGAACAAGCACATCAGAGTCCCAACCCAAAACCCCTCACTGGTCCTACTGGGCAGGGCCATATGTACCAAGAAAAGCCACTGCTTGGGGGTTCAATTGCTTTTATTATACAAGTTGATGACAGAAGCTGGAAAGCAGCAAGCTCT
>NW_010355135.1:0-1485 GCF_000700745.2 Antrostomus carolinensis | reverse complement strand
GTTGGATGAGGCTTTGAGCAACCTGATCTATGATTCTGTGAATTTCCAGAAAAATTGCTAAAGTATGAGAGAACTATCTATTCATATTGTAATATAACAGTAAATATTATTACTGTTTACACAGTCACTAGATGTTCTATTGTATCAAAGTACTTCAGCCATAAATGTCAGAGTTAAGCTCTCTCTGTCACTATATTCATGAAGATTTCCATAGATGGTGTTACTTATTTCACTCTGCTGGAATTTGTATTGTTCTCATAATCAAAATGACGACAATTTCAATCCACACATTACACTAGAAATGAAGCTAAATAAACATTTACCCTCCATTTGCAATATGCATTGTCACCATGCCTGAAGAAAAGCCACCTCAAGAATTAAACAGCATTGGAACTGTGTTTATTAGCTTAGCTAACTGCATGAAATCAGCCCATGTGTTCCTATGACAAAATTTTCATCACAATTTGAAGTCTTTCCTCTTAGTTAAAACTGGCTACTCGTAAGGGTACTACCAAATGAATCACTGCTGGTCCAAGTGTGAACTTGCAGTTACTCTGTACAATACATACAGTGAAGCTTACTACAGGCAAAATGGCATTTAACTAGCTAAACATAATTTCTCTCTGTGTTTGGGTTAATATTATACATATTATATATATACTAACAAATTGGCTGTCCAGCTGCTTCACTAGTTGTCTGCAAGAACTGATTTTACCCCACAAACTATTCTTACCCAGAACAAATCCAGTGTAATATTTCTCAACTATAATTTTCCACTGCAGTGGCAGCTGGTTGTCTTCTTTACAGGCTGACCTTCCTATCATTTTCCTCAACAAATACATTTAGATACAAAGAAAATGAGGAAATTGAGTTTAAGAGCAAGTTTTAAAAGTAATGATATTTTTTAAATGATTTGAAGGAGGTAAAAGGTCTTAAAAAAATGCGGCATTATCTTTAACCCAGCACTCTGCAGTAAGTAGACACCAATAAAACTGTCCACTCTATCCTAGAAATTAAATAGATCTTTATTAGCTAATGGAGAAGAAAATCTACAAAGATCCTATACATAAGACAGGAAAGCATTAGTGTACAAAAAGTGTTTGTGCAATGCAAACAAAAAATACGAAGCATACCAAGAAAATAGATCCAGCTATGAAACTGCTTTAATAGGTCAAAGTTTCAATAGCTTCATTAAAAAGCTGAGAAACATTTTTCATTTTTCTCTGAATTTTCTTAGTGGTGTCAGCACCAAAATCTGAGATTTAGGCCTTCCTTATGCCAAATTATTATCTGTGATTGAGCAGTGGTAGACACAGAGAGATTTCAGCTGCAGTACCGAGTATGCCAAAAAAGCAGTGATACCTCCTTGGAGTTAGATGGCAGTGTGGGCTAAGACTATTCTTAGAGACTTCACAAAGCTGTTCAGATTCTACCACAGCTTCATGATAACTTCATGATAACATTTTCCAGTTTAACCTGTACCTC
>NW_010355134.1:0-1467 GCF_000700745.2 Antrostomus carolinensis | reverse complement strand
AAATAAAAGCTGAAAATACAGTAGCTTGGTCATTCACATTATTACATCCCAGCTCTGAAGTATCCTGTTTGAAATAATATTTCTTACACTAGATGACAGCAGGTGACTTGCGGGGAGAAAGCACTGGTTTTGGTTCTCAAGTCTGGTGATATACCAGCACCTCTAGTTTTAGGAGGACTAAAGAGTCTAGTTTGGACTAACTACCCCATCAGGCTTTTTTCTTAAGATGCTCCCGTTAGGAACTTGTCTGCCTGAGGCTCCCTCTCCAGGCAGGGGAGGAAAAGGTATGCCCAGAAGGAGCTCAGCTTTTGGGCATGTTCAAGGAAAGCTACCCATGCCTTAACAGAAGGAGGCAGATAGTGTCTAGCTCTCCAACCTGAGCAGCCCAGTCAAGAGACCTAAGGTAGGCTGGATGGGCCTGCCTTGCTCTGCAATTCTGAAAATTGGTGCCACTGCTTAAATCCGCATCTCTCTGAAAATTTGGTGTTTACATTTGTTGCTGATGCTGCTTTCAGGATGTTTTTAAGTTGCACCTTTTGGTGGTTGCTGCTGTGTGTGCAGCTGTGGGCGCTGGAGGCTGTATTCACAGTCGGTGTCCTGTCAGCTATGCTGCTGTGGTTAAAGCAGCCACACAGTCAGTGTATGTCTGTGTATGCTTGAGGAGAGAAAGGCTAATCCTTGGGGCAAGGCAGGAGTTTTGCAACAAGGTGCAGTATTCTGCTGAAATTTTCTCAACTTCCTGATTTGACTGCCATCCTCAAGTATGTCGTTCAGAGGTATAAATGACTGATTTGTTTAGTGCTTGAAGCCAAGTAAAACTGACACTGTAGGGACAGAAGGGTGGCTTGAGGAAGCACTTGAAAAGGGCTCCAGCTGAAGAACATTCCTGGTGCCATGTCAGTAAATGAATGTAGAGCTGACTGGCACTTCCTGAGATGCTTGCCATCAGGGGGAGACTGAGATGGTGTGTGGTCCTTGGCTCAGCTCCTACTCAGTACCAACTTTCTGGAAGCTTATTTTGAGGTTCAGAAAAAGAAATGATGCATCTGTGTGAGGGAGAACTTCATTTTGCATTTATATTTGTGCATACCTGCATGTCTTTTTTTTCTGAAAAGTTACTTGACTACTTATGAAATTGTTAGGAAGGTCCGAAAACACTGAGATTCATTCAAATATCACTAACAGCTCTTCTTAGGACCATCTTATTCAGGATTTTGCATGTTGCTGGGCCAAGTGTGCTTACTGCATCCAGGTGTTTAGACTATGAGAGGTGACAGAGGATGGTCCTTTTCTGTGCACCTGGGAGCATACTGGGTGAAAAGGCTGTTTAGCATGAGGCAGAAGGACCCCAGGCAGTGTTGGTGGTGCATTTCCTGTACATGTGAATGTTAGCCAGAAGACCTGAAAGTGTGACACTGCACCCCAGCAGAACTGACGGGATGATTCCTCAGCTTGTCCTCAGTGAAC
>NW_010355133.1:0-1492 GCF_000700745.2 Antrostomus carolinensis | reverse complement strand
AGTCAGAGGAGGGAGGATGTACAGGGGAATTTTCCACAAGAGAGAAAAAATGACCACAAAGGAGAAGATTCAAACCTTCAGTGATGAACACAATGAAGAAAAACCTTTCTCCTCACTCAAGTAAAAGACCCCAAAGAATCTGGATTACAAATGTAGTGTGAAATGGCAGTAGAGAGAAATTAAGGTCACCTGGATCCCCAGTTCTCATGGACTACCAGACTTCTCCAGTAATATTTCCACTCTTAGTGTTAAGCTGCTCAACAGAATAGAGGTACCCCATGTGTGTCCAGTGTCTGGCATGGGTGGGCATCCATCTTTGCTGTGAGAGGGAAGGGAACTGAATCCAGACCTGGCAAGTCCCCATGTGATGAATTACCTGTGACTTTTCTGTCCACTGTGGTGGCAGCTCTGATCTCAGTTGCAATTTGGGGGCTTTCCTGCAAACTTAATAGCACAGGACATGCTACAGATGCAACACCTCAGGAGCAGAGCCGTGCTTTGTGCAAGGACGGGCTGTGACCAACAGCCTGTAGTAACAGTCTGCTAAAGCCTTCTGAGCCCCCTGCCACATGTGACAAAAGGAATCGGATATTGTGCATCCTGGAGCTCACTGGGAGGTGGCACCTCAGTATTTTGATCATCTGCAAAGGTCCCTTTCCCTCTTCACCGTGGGGGTATCTCCTTCTGGTGTTGGTTCTGGTCTAAAGAAGGAGCAAGAGATAAGCAGTGAAGTAGTGAAAAGGGACATTCTTACTGCCTCTGGTGCGGGTATGTCTGGATGAACTCCTGGTTTGACCTGAAGACTTCCTTTTTTCTTTTTTTAACCAGCATTAGGGAATTCCTCACCAGCTTGTTCTTGCAGTAGCCAGGCCAACAATGACAAGAATGTGGAAATCAACTAAGCAATTATATTCACAGTGGTGGTTAACAGCATCCCTTCATCTGAAACAAATCAGTTACAGTCCAGTGAAACCTGCTGTACCTAGTGCGTGTACATAATAGAGCCCTTGTTGTGCATTTTCAGAGCATGCCGGATCACTTAAACAGGGTCGATGAGAGGCAACGGGAGAGAAATTTTATGTTTTATTACCCAGAGACACAGAAACCTGGATATCATCTTATTTAACTCCCTTCCACACAGAAATCTGCCATTGTGTTTATAAAGGTATTTTTCCAGGTGCTGCAAAATGTTGTAGGAATGAAGTCCAGGAGCATAACTTAGAATTAGCTGTGAACAAGAGCCATGAGCAATTGTCAAGGTAGGAAAAGTCACCTAACAGACTTCAAATTAGTGGGAGTTACTCTGACCTTGGTCACCACTGAAAATCTGCTGTATTTTCTATATCACTGGTGTTTAACCTGTGAAGCCCAGGAGCCTGTGAATTGCTTCTAAGCACATCTGTGAAGGGTGGTTAGGAACACAAGTGCACGTCTGCTAAAGAGCAAGCAATGTATGGACATTAATGGCTTTAAACTGGAAAAGGGGAGATTG
>NW_010355132.1:0-1503 GCF_000700745.2 Antrostomus carolinensis | reverse complement strand
GCCAGGGTCAACCCACCACAGTCTTTTTGGACTCAGTCGGTAGCACATGGGACTCTTATTCCCAGGGTTGTGGGTTCGAGCCCCACATTGGGTGCCTCCTGTGCTTGCAGAACTGGATAGGGCAGGTAGATTTTTGTTCTTTTTACGGATATATTTTTCCACAGATAAGTGAGATTAAGCCCAGCAGTTGGGGTTGAGGTGCAAGGCAGAAGAACAGCAAGGACAGTAATACCTAGTTCCTAGGCCTCTTTTTTTTCCCTCCCACATACTTTTTTGCAGCAGCCTGGCACAGCTGAAATAAACACGGACCTCCCTTGAACCCTGATTCCTAGGGGACATCGATAAAATACCTTCACAAGACATCATGGGACCTAAGAAGCTTAATGCTGCTAACGATCGGGGACTTGACAGAGACACCAGGGCACAGGATGCAATTCCCTGTCCCTCACTCTCCTCAGGCAGTAAATCACTCATTGCTTTCCTTGTGTGAGCCAGAGGAGCTCCCGTTTTACCTGCTCCTCCCCTGCTGTCCCTTCCTGTGCTCCAGATATCCGTGCCTTTTTTTTTCCTTCAGATGGTCGAGCTGCTTACATAATCTAATTAAATTTACAAGTTGTTTTCTGCTGGTTTTCACTTTCAAGTCTACTGCTGCTATTTCAGACCTGAAAAGGGGGCTCCTGCCCAAAAGCTTATGTGTTTTTTTTTTTCTTAGGCAGCTGGCCTGATAAAAGAGAGCCCCTCTTTTTAGAAACCACAGTGGAAAAAGAGCAACTTACATCTTCAGCAGTGGGTTGAGTGATAGGGGAACATTTGCCTCCTTCTCCGTAGTGTAATATGCAGCTAAAAACATCCAGTTAGTAGGTGTGCTTCAATTTGGTTTTATTTTGAAAAGATTGTTCCAGAAAAAAATAATATTTCTGTAGTAGCATTGAAACTTATTACAAATTCAGCAGTTGACTATTTACTGGAGTCAGGGTCAAAACCTTTTGGCACAGCAGGTCAGGGAGATGGACCTTCAGGTCGCTTTGCCTGTAGGTCTGTACTCAGAGTTGCAGCTGTGAAATGGGAGCTGTTACTTAAAAATGCGTCAGTTAAATGGGTCAAGGCTCCTGTGTGAGCACAAATTTTATGTTGAGTTAAGCTAAATCAGTATCAAGTTTAAAAAGCTTTAAACAGAATGTCGACAAGGCTTTGCATTCTGTTAATGTGAGGTGCTTTTAAAACTGATTTAAACTCGGACACCCCAGGACTAAGTTGGTGATATTTTAATTGCTGTAGGCTTTATGAGAAGCACTTCAGCGAGGTACCAGTGCTTGCTGAGAATTTCCTGTGGTGCCATGTAATTATGTCATGTGCCGATACTTTGTGATGAACTAGATTAGATTCCCCCCAAACCAGTATAGTTTGAAGAAAACCTTAATGTTTCTCACCTGCTTTCTGTGCAGGCAGCCCCTCCCAGCACCTTTTGCCTCCAGGCAACCCCAGGCACAAATACAGGCTGGG
>NW_010355131.1:0-1482 GCF_000700745.2 Antrostomus carolinensis | reverse complement strand
GAAAGAGTACCACTTTAACTCCCAAACTTTATCACATCAGTCACATTTGTTCATATCAGTATGCCAAAAATTCAACTTGAAAGAATTACTAGTAAATACATTTATAACCAAAAGGGGGCACATACATGACGTCAAAATGTGTAAGAATTTACATTAAACAAATACTTACAGTACCTTTGCAGGAAAACCTTCTTGCCAAAAAAATGATGCCGGAAGATCATTTTAAACAAAATGCAGACAGGCTCACAAACTATAAAATGGAATCTGATTTATGCTTACCTCCTCACATAGGAGCAAGAGCTGAAACTGAAGAATCCGACTGTTTACACTTGTCTTTAGAGAATTAAAAATGACAGTGATAAAAATACATTTGTGCTGAACAGCTTTTTTTTTAAGCCATATCTTTATTCTTTCGTGGGAATATTACATACTTATTATACATATTATTTTAATATTCTCTCAAAAACTTTTATATTATTTTCTTAAGTCTAATACGGAAAGCCAGTTTTGAAGGTCTTAAAAATCTACATAGAGTAGAAAGGACCACATAGATCAACAATTTTTGCTTCAGCAGTTAAGCATCCCAAATTTTTGAAAAAGCTTACCTTCTGATTTATAGGGGCCAGATCATCTGAAGAAATGATCCTTCACGTGAATATTACAAAAAGTACATATAGTTTTATATTTATTGAAGTCGTAAGATATGATATTAGGTTGGAAGCCTAAGCAGTATTTTTAACATGAAGCCTATGCAAAGCAAAGGGTTGTCTTTAGAAACAGAATCAGTTTGTCACAATGGAAAGTGTAGTCAAAAACTAAATTAAATCAAACTGATTTAAGAAGTGTTGGAGAATTTTTGAAAGAAGAGAAAGTGTAAAGGAAAAAAAGTAATTTAAAATTACTTAAAATAACTGATTTTTATTGAATAAGGATTAACATGTCTGTGTAAAACAGAAATAATTTTTTACTTTTTGTCATTTATCATAGGATCAGGCTCCAAATTTGAGCAGATTAGTTTATTGATTTTCTTGTAGAAAATTTTCTTTAACTTTTATGTATTGCTGGAACTTGGGTACTGCTGCTGGTATAAAACAATCTTCATTTTTATTTTTCAATACGAAGAATGGATATTGTAGAGCAAATCTACTAGGATAAGTTCCTTCAGAAGCCACTTTTTATTTCTTCAATTGGCTAGATTATTCTTAGAGATATGTCTCTAGATTAATAGAGTAGAATATTGGAAATATTAAAAAATGTATATCCTGTATTCATTTAAAATACATGTTTATTACCATGAAAATTGCAACTTTTCAGTTTTATTGAATGTTCAGATACCCAGCATTTGCTGAGCTCATACCTTTGGATTTCAGGGTTATTACTTTTAAATTAAAGACTTCACTAATAATTGATGATTGATAGTTCTTTGAAACATGGGAAATGATTGCACAGTATGCACAAGTTAATCTCTTTTTTTTTTTTTTT
>NW_010355130.1:0-1486 GCF_000700745.2 Antrostomus carolinensis | reverse complement strand
AGAGAGAGAGAGAGAGAGAGAGAGAAATGCTTGCCTGTGTATTGGTCAAGTTTAAAAATCCCAGTAAACAACTAACACCTAGCCTAATTTCACATTAAATGTCAAAATAAAGGGGACAAGCAACAGCCACGGAATCAAGGAGGCAATCCACCCGGAAACAGACTGTTGGGTGTATGTGGTGGCTGTTTGTGCTTGTCTGCGTTCCAACATGTGTTTCAGCACACTACAGAAAAAATTAAACGTCAACAGTAGAGGTAGTTAAATGCTCCATTGATCTGTGTGCATCTGGACTGAAGAGAGAAAAGGGACTTCCAGAAATTTTCCTACACCTACCACAAGCTGAAACAAGCTCAGTGGTTCAGTTTTATTTTTGTCTTGCTCGTACATTTCCCATAGAGAGCTGAAAAAGGCAGATGTTCTTCTCATCTTCCCCATATATCTTCATTTACATCCAGATGCCCTCTCAAGAAAAGTTCACAACCAAGCTACAGCACACCCTGCCAGTTTTACTGCAATGGCAGCTCGATTTTTTTCCAGGGTTTTAAAATACCCTGGCCTTAATTAAAACAACTTTAATGAAATTCTCAGAATCTCTAGAAATCACTCCTTGAACTAGTCAACTTGAAACACTTACTGAACTGGTGGCCCTGACACAGCAGATGCTTTGATATCCACCTTACATGCCGTGTTTGCTTCTCCCCTGGCACAGCTGAACACAAAGATGATTTCTCACCCTGCACCCATCAGAGGGTTATTTTGGCAGAGGATGTTCTGCGCACCCGTCTGTGCCAACACTGAAGTTCTGCTAAACCAGGCTCTTTAGGGCAAGCTGTCCAGACAACTTTTAACCGAGGGTGGTTTTCTGGTCAGCAATTCTTGGCCTCCATTGTGTCCCCACAAGCTCAGCTGCTGTGGTCGAGGTGGGGTACCCTCTGGGAGAGGGGTGCCGACTGTGCCAGGACAGGCTGGCGACAGGCAGCCCCCCTGCTGCAGCCAAAAGAGGCTCCTGCCCTGCCATAGCTTGGAGGGGGAGCAGCTCAACAAGAGACCACGAACTACCGGCTGTCGAGGGCAAACAGTGAGGGAACTCCACGTCCAGAGCCGAGGGGAAGCTGTCTCCGGGCTGCCGAAAAGCCGTGGCAGAGGCATTTCAGACTTGTGTCCACCAGGTGTCCTTCAGCACACTGCTGCCTCTCGGAGATGAGACCTTCCGAAAAAAGCCTCGTGGCAGGGAACCACAGGGGAGCATGACCGGAGCTCGCCCCCCACAAATAAAAGCCTACTACCCTTGTGCAGCCTTCTGGATCTGAACCCTATCTGCCGTGAGGGAGCAGCGCGCTATTTTCAGAACAATTTCCTCTCTGCAGGCACTCACCCCCTCTCCCTTCAAAGCTCCAACTTCCAACACTCCTGCAAGCGGGCCCCTACCACCTTTTGCCTTTCAGCAGAACGGCGTTTGTAGCACGAAGATGAAGCCAAACGCCGG
>NW_010355129.1:0-1497 GCF_000700745.2 Antrostomus carolinensis | reverse complement strand
TTCACATCTTATGATGGAGACAGATCTGGATGCAAATTGCTGAAGAACAGTTTCCTCAAGGGCTGTCCTCATAAAAGGAGCATCGTTCTTCTGCATAGCTTGCACCAAACAGTGAAGGCTTGCCTGATGTAAAAAATATTCACTAGATGTCAGCCATCTGTTCTTCCACTCTTTAAATGCTGTATCTGATCGCTAGAACCCCTCAAATTTTTGAGTGAAAAATTTTTGGAGTGAGAAAATGGCCCTAAAGTTTTATGTCACCTTCTTTTTGGCTCAATAAACAATAGCAAAGTATACAAAGGATTAATAGATCCTTCCTGCGGGGCTGCAGCAATGTTATCTAAAGGAATTTTGTCTGTTAAAATCCGAGCCTTACAGTACCTCTGCAGGCATAAACTATTTGACTTTTCTCCTTGAAGGATAGCCTGTCACCCTAAAGGCAATTTTTCTGTTTCATTTACAACGTGCTATAATTTTTGTGTGCTTGTTCCACTCCACGCCCCCGTATGCAGCATGTCGCTTCCCCGTGTACATGAACGTTGGCACCTTAACAAAGAGTCAAATCTCTGCTTTTGTGGAGATCACTGGATGCTGGTATTGCCTAGAGCTGACCAACTGAAAATCTAAGACATGGCAATTTAGAACAAATGTTTACCATGAACTATTTGTGCTGTTCTCTTGCTCTCCATGTGCAGTTGGGGTATTGCTGTAGAGCGTAGACCTTCACATTCAGGTCCCTGTTTTGCCTCTTGCAGAGTGGTTTGGTAGATGAAAGCTGCTGGCCTCAATTATTCAAAGCAAGGACCCCAACCTGAACGTTGTGCCACGAATCTCACAGGTGGCCTCTTGGTGAGATGACTGTACCTTTGTGTTCTCCTTTCTCCAGCTATCAGAATTGCTTACCAAAGTTCATCTAACATCTCTCAAATGTAATTGTGTCTGAAATTGCGGATGGTCAGAGCGCATACTGAAACTTTCTTCTCCTGCTTCTAGGCATCACAAAAATTAATGTAAAATGCTTCACTTCTGTTGTTTCCCTTCTGATGCTTCAAGAATGAAATTTACTGTTGTACATGGTCAATTTAATCCCACTTGAGCACTGTGTGTGTTTATGTATGAGCACAGGTTTGCAGGACTGTCTTCTGATCCAGACCTGAGTGAGCCTAATGTAGCCTTGATGCTGGCTCACTCCGTAGGATTCTGTTTCACTGCATTTAAAATTCAAAGTCCAGAAGTGCACCGAAGTTTCAATTAAATTAGATAAAGCTACATGAACTTCAAAATGGAATCTGAGTTTGTGGCATTGTATATCTTAATCAGATATTGCAAAGGCATTTGCTTTATTAGACCGCTGTCTGTTCTTTCAGAATGCTGAAGGATTTGTGGTTTGTTGCTCAAAGCAGATCTTGGAGCAAGAACTGCTGTGGCATCAGTGTTGTCCATCACACACCAGCTCATTGAAGCTCTCTGGAGTGTGTCCAGAGAAGGGCAATGGAG
>NW_010355128.1:0-1493 GCF_000700745.2 Antrostomus carolinensis | reverse complement strand
CCTTAATCATCTTGGTGGCTCTGCGCTGGAAAATTGCTCTGTAGAGCGTTTGCAGAGGTGATTGCTGTATCAAATAGAGGTGACATCTTAATTGCTGGGTGCAGACAAATCCTCTCCTTCTTGAGTAAAGGCAGCCCCTGCTGAGTCAGCATACGTAGCCTTCCTGGCCTGGCCTGAACGCAACAGCCTGAATTTCTCTCTCTAATATACCTCATCAATTATACATATGATACTGGCTAAGCTAAAGCATGAGCTCTTTCTAGGTGGAGGGAGCGATATGATAGCCTGGGTCCTTTCCTTCTAACACTGAACAAGGAGTTGTATCAGGAGAAGGAAAACTGGTACCTTCAAACTTGCTGTTTCCCTGCCGCACTGTAGTACCAGAGCTTTCCTGGCTTTTTTTCTAGCTATCCTTCTTTACATTTCTTTGTAACTCATATATGCAAGGCAGGCTTTTTAACAGATCTTCAGTGTGCCCCATTCGTGGCTGCTCTGGTTACAGCATGGGACTTCTTGGAGCACAGTGGGATTTTTCCACAAGCTCTCGCATCAGTCCAGCAAGGTCCTGCCAGCTTGCTTTCTCTCCAAACTTGCCCATGCAGTGCAGCAGCCCATCATTCCGTGAAGCAGCACTGCCTTCTGCAATGCCCCAGTGTCCATAGTTGCCTTGCAGGGTCCCCTCACAGGGATATGCTGTTAGCTCTACAGCTGGCTGTAGTTTAGAAAGGCAGAAAAAGACAGGTTATTTCTCAAGAGCGCTTGAGGAAGAGGCAGAGACATGAACAACCATTCTGTATATGTTCTTTTAAGCACCTTGATCAGAAGCTTACACCCAGGTCTGGGGAAGAAGCACATCCTGGGCCACAAGTGAATGAGCACTTTGACCCCACCAGCTCACTCTGTGTCTGTGATACCAAGCCACAGTATCAACCAAACCTTTCTGAACATAATCATAGAAACACAGAATAGCGTGGGTTGGACACCAATTTTTGGCATAGTTTGATCCTATGAGATGTGACCCTGTGAGGGAAGAACTGAATAACTGTGTGCTTCTTCTGTCCCTCCATCCTTCTTCCAGATACCACATCACTTCTTACAGATCTGCCACTGTTTGGTCCAGGGTATATTGACCTTTTCTTCCACCTCCTTCAGACAATGTCCCCCATCATTCTTCCTTTCCCACCTCAGCAGTCTGTGTCTGCTCCTGCTGTAACAACTTGCATTGGTCCATCTCTGCCAGCCAAACCAGCAGAGATCCTTGCCCCATGCATCAGTAAAACCTCCTGACTTTTCCCTGGAGTCTCTGGCACTTAGCTGCAATGAAAGGCAGGCTTGTCCCATGCCAAGGGCTTTTTCCACTTTCCTTGCCCCAATATTGAAGGAAAGTGCTTCCCCCTGTGTGACCTCCAACACTCAGGGACATGCTCCCTTGCAAATCCACATCTCCTGCCACACACACAAGCACACACCTGTAAACCCAGGTGCCATGCCCC
>NW_010355127.1:0-1506 GCF_000700745.2 Antrostomus carolinensis | reverse complement strand
TTTTTTTTTTTACTCTAGAACTCAATATAAGTGAAGTGGTGCACATGAGTAGAGTCTTCTTGCATCAGTTGTGTCCCTGATGATTATTCCTTATTTTTTTAATGCCCCTAAGAATAATCCTTAGATAGAAAGGATTATTCTAAAAGAAGCTACTGGATTTAATATCAGGGAAAAAAAAAATGTAGCTAACCCTAGAAAATTACTGCAGCCCTCAGCAAAAACCTTTCTTTTGTGTTTGGAAGAAGAAATAATGCCCTTAGCTTAACCAGATATTTTAGGCAAATCAGGCAGAAGCAAGATAAAACTGGGAGAAATCCAGCTAATCTGGGTCACTAGATAGGATGCTGTAAAGCACAAGGCACAGTAGCAGGAACAAGGAGAGCAAAACAAAAGGACATAGCCATTATTAGCAGTTCTGATGTTTTTGAACTGGTGGGGATCACAACAGGATAATCTGGAGTTGACTGTGTGTGCTTAAAAAGCAACAGATGTTTAAGAGAACAACATTGTACAAAACAAACAGTGTAGGCTATTTATTATCAAAGCAATAGAAACAAGACAGGAATAATTCGTTATTAGAAGTTGCATGCCAGGAAAAACTGCCTCTACTTTTTTAAAGGATCTTGTGTACTCACACACCTTTTGGCACTCAAGTCAAGCTGACATACATCCAGCTCTGCAACTTTGGGGTTAGCCAGCAAAGTCTTCACTCTGGATTTCTGTGCAGGCACACATCATGAAGACTCTAATGAATCTGCTGAACACCTTTTCCAGTCCAAAAAGTTCTTATTCGACTTTGTCTTCAAAACGAGGTTTGAAGGAATACATTTGAACAAGAAAATGTACTCTCATCTCATGAGCAGATGATGGGGCTTGGAACCTTCTGATTTCTTCCCAAGGTGCTTCAAATTTCATGCTCACTCTGAGCTGCTGGAAACCTGGCTTTGAGGGTAGCCAAGAAAATCCCCCTGTGAAGGCTACCAAGCAGGCACAGGACACATCCCTTTCTGGTGTGTTGAGTCACTGGGCTTGGATGGAGAAAGTGTGCTTGTCTGTGGGTAGTGCAAGAGAAAAGTATCACTCAGAAAGATTTACCAAGTGGTTTTATAGATTTGATAGAGATGAACCTCATCATTTTCCAGCAAAGACAGAATAACTGCTGCATCAACAATCTCTCTAGACACTTGTGCTTGGAGTTGACATAGCAATGAGAAGGATCTCAATATCTGGGTTTCAAAATGGAGATATGCAATATATTTAACACAGAGTAGAACTGGAGTTTATTGGAAACACAGTGGTCTAAGTTGGTTATCTTAGACACATGCTTGATTTAAGGATGTCTAGATTTTTACATCTGCACATATAAAATAAGAAATACAAGGAGGACCAAAGAACATTGACGTTCAGACCAAGAGTTCGTTTAACAGAGTAGTCTGTTTTCAATACATAGGGAAAAAGACACAAAAAATAGACAAGATTTCTTTCAGCATTCAGCATCTGCAGCTG
>NW_010355126.1:0-1500 GCF_000700745.2 Antrostomus carolinensis | reverse complement strand
AACAAAGCTTATTATCTGTGCTTAATTTGTAAAACTGGTTCCTTTTATACTGGATTAATTATTATACATGTCAGTAACAACATACTTGAAAGGTTAAAATACTTGGTCTGAGCCTGATAATCTGGCAGGAATTGGTTCCACAGCTGGAGACCGCTTATTAATAAATATGTGCGTGGCTGGAATTGTAGTCATCACTCTGAAGCCTGAAGAAAGAAGCAACTTCCTAGCTTGTGCAAGACTCAAACTGGTGACAGCCACAGATTTCCAGTGTGCTTTGCTGACGAGGTAACATCACTATCGCCATTTCTACTTCACAGGTAGAGGAAGGGTGGCACAAGGATGCGGTGTCCCAAGGTGCTGGTACAAGCAAACATAGAGTCAGGCAGAGAAATTGTGTTTCTGATTACTGTTTTCTTGGTCGCTAGTTCACAGTGAGATGCTTCTGCTGCTTCACTGGTGGCTAGCAGCTGTCAGCATAGCATGAAGACACTGTTGTTCATGTATTTGCATTAGCCACTTCTGCTCCACAGGCTGTCCACACCATCCATACCAATGACAGCATCCTTGGGCTTCCTTGGTCAGGCTCCAGCACCATGGTAGTCAAGAGTAGAAAGGCATGGATCAGAGGGACTTAACTGTCCCTTAACAGGGAAGAGTGCTGCCTCTTGGTCATTCAGTGAGGCATCTAATGTTGCACATGGAGTCCTACTACCTGCAACTCAGGATTGGAAATTATGCAAGTTACCTATGCATGTCAGTGAGTCTCCGACTCAGACTCCTTATAGTCATGCAGACTATAAAATGAGAGGTCGGAAAGTACATGAGGTGAGTATTTAAGTTAAGGTTCCCTGTTCTAACCTATGTTTCCTCTCCCTTGTCCTAGAAGAGGCACTAGTTTAAACTTGCTTGTATCAGTTTTGATTGGGACTCTAATTAAAATTTACTATATATTTTTTAGCTGTGAAAGCATTTTAAACTCTACTTCCATAGGATAATTTTCATTAATTGGTAACTAGACACACAGAGAGACAGACAGAAACTTCTACTACAACTCTGTGTCTTCTGAACTAGTCCTGTCTTGAACTGTTGGCCCTGATCCTGCAGCAAGCTTCCCTGTGCTCCTCATAGATTTTATTAGGGTTTAGGGCACGACTTTATTAGGGTTCAACTCTTCTGTGGCAAATCACCTTCAAGGAACTGGACGTTATATAGGCATTTGCTTATTCATGCCATCCTGTTAATTGGCAGTTTTGTCTTACGTTCTACACACAAGACCTCACAGGAAAAACAGGGTGAAGTGCTGCATAGCATGAACTACGAATCTCTGCAGAATCCCTCTGCAGAGAGGGCCAACCCTGCATAGTGTGGACATCAGACCACCTGGCCTGGGATTCAGGCATGATTCCCCAAAGCCTAAAAAAACACTCAGATTTCCCAGTCATGTTTTCTTCTTTATGTGGGTTCTGGGACTCCCACCTCTCCTATCACTGAGCTCAAAAT
>NW_010355125.1:0-1493 GCF_000700745.2 Antrostomus carolinensis | reverse complement strand
AGGAAACAATTTTTCAGGCTGTTCTTGGGAAGGGTCACTTGGTGTGTGTTGCATGGGGCCATTAAAGCAAGCCAGGCTCAGCTGGGCTTCTGGTGTGGGGTGGTGGCAGGGGGCTTCTCAAATAGGGACAGGGAAACGCTAAAGTTCCCACACAAGTGATGTCTCCTCCTCCCAAGGTGCCATGAGCCATCCCCTCGACTGGTTTTCATGCCACAAAGCAGCTGGGACTGAGGATCTGCCCTAATGTTTCTGCAAACCCTTTGGGGAAAAACAATTTGGATCGATCACTCCTGATACTTGGAGCGGGACCACGAGTCCCGTGGATGTCACAGTCACGGGCGAGAGGCACCGCACAGCCTCTGAGCAGCTTCGTCTGCTGCTGACGTGTTCGTGACTTCAAAGGCAGGAACTGAGAGGTTTCCAAACTGAGAACCTCGGCTTTGTTATTCATCTTCTCCGATGCTCATAAATTATCAACAAACAACCTCAGCTATCAAGTCAGTGAGGAAGACTGGGTAATTATGTTTGTGGATCAAAATGAGGGTTGTCAATTTTAATTAGGGAAAGCTGAGGGCACAGGGAATTTTTAATGTTACTACCTGAACTCTCGAGTGCTAAACAGAAAACAATTGTAAATGAAAAATTAATCGGGGCTTGGTAGGGAGTGCAAGGGGTGCTCCTTTTCCACCTATTTTATTATTTTGCTCTCTTTGAAGCAAATTTGGGTCTAGTGATACAATTGCCAACAGGTTTGCTTTTATGAACAATAAGAAAAAAATTTATAAGCATATATAAAAGGGGCTGGGTGATTTCAAGGAGAATCAGATTTTTAAAGCTCAGGAATCATTAATATTTAAAGAGATTTCTCAGGTATGAATTTCAGAAGCAAGTCCACTACCCAGACAGCTCTGCTCTCTGGGGCTCTGGTGTTGGCAAAGCAATCCTGAGCCGTTGCCTGTCCTGCTGGTGCCTCTGGCTGTACCTGTGCCTGCAGGTTTTCCCTGGATTTAGGCTTTCCACCCGTCCTAGGCAGGGCTCAGAGTCAACAATGTCACTCTGGGGGTGAAGCAAAAAAGACAAAGTGAATTGAATTTCGAGTCTCCCCTGGTTTGTAATGGGAGTGGCACACTTTGTGCTCCCATAGCTCCATCCTGCCGTGGTGAGGGTGACACCAGGGCTGGTCCCCACAGATGAGGGATGGGAAGGGGGTGCTGGGCTGGCACCGTGCGGCAAAAGGCTTCTTCCCTTCATAGAGCATCTGTACCTGTTCCTCCTAAAACCAAGGGAGTTCCCCTTTGGTGTCACTGTCAGAGAGGGGCTCTCTGTGTGACTGCAGTGTTTGAAGAGCAGGCAAATGTCAGCTTATGGTGGGCAAGGTGGGTTAAGTTTTAATCAGCAGCCCAGTATCCTCTCCTAATTTATTTTCCTTCATTTAGACAGCATTTGCTGGATTGCACATGATCTTGTGAATATTTATAATGAGATTTTTTTTT
>NW_010355124.1:0-1484 GCF_000700745.2 Antrostomus carolinensis | reverse complement strand
TTTTTTTTTTTTGCTTACTGCTTACTTGTGATACCAATGGGTTTAGTTTCTGCTTCACAGTTCTCAGAAATGCAGGGCAGGGAGAAGGGAAGGAAGTAAGAGAAAGAAAGGACGTGAATACAGACTTCTGATGGTTGTTGGAGATATTGAAAGTGTTAATAAAACCTAATGAACACCTTGATCACCTACAACTTGCTCCCGCTTTGTTCTGTAAAACCCTCAAATTTTTTACAAGAATGAGAGGTTTTTCCTTCCTACATAGATTTCTCATAAGGATATTATTATATTTTAAAGGGATTAGAAACAACAACAAAAAGAGGTTCTGGCTCAAAAGAACACTGTATTTTGAGATCAAATAAGCTTGATACAGGGTTATCATATTTAATTTTCTGTGTGTTTCTTTTTCTCATAATAAACCCAGTGAAAAGTATATAAAAGGTGCTTAATAGTTCTTTTGTTTCCACAATAAAGATTAGAACAGGCCATATTGTAATTAGATATGAGGATTATTTAAAAAAAAACACAAAAAAACCAGGAATAAAAAACTGAATAGCAAATATTAAACATTAGAAAGTGAATTATTGGTCTGCAACCTGCATAGCACATTCTGGCAACAAACAACATCAGCAAATATTTTCACATTCTCATGCACACAAAAGCAAAGTCATTAACTTAAAGTTAATGTTGCTTGAATTCAACTATCAACAGCCTTGGCAAAAAGCAAGGAAAAGAAAAGCGTTAAGATAATCTCACTCCAAGCTTTCTGTTATTCTAAGCAGCTGAACACTGTTAAAATCAGTAAAAATGGAAATACTCATTTGTTTTTCCCCTTACCTGTATCTCCTTACTTTTGCCAAGTAGAGCTTGTTAGTATCTGAAGGTCTAGGTTAAAATACTGTTGATTTATGAAGCGAGGTAGAGATAGCTTTCACAGACAAGTAAGCATCAACATTTTACTTCAATTACATGTATCGTTGAACTGGACAGTATAAAAATTAAGTATTATTTTAGTTGCCAGTTTTCATTGGTTGTTTCTGACCTCTTATAAGATTAATGTTTCCTCAAACATCCTTTTAAAGGGAAAATACAGATAACTACTCCCTGAACATATGTACCAACATCATCCCATTGAGAAAACAAGAATGACTACATGGAGAGAGTGGGGGTCATGTTCCCAGGGTGAAGGGCTATGCCAGAATGTTCTGTGCCAGAAAAAAGAATTGTCATCAGAGTTCAGTATGAGATTGCCACCACCTTGTAGGAAGAGGTCATTGCAGTTAGGGAACACAAGCTGCTTCCACACAGCTGGTCACTCATAGATTTTTAAGAACCCGTCCTCTACTGCAAGGCTGCCACCAAATTCCATCTGCTTCCAGACTCTCAGAGCTCCTATCCCAAAGGCACAGGCTCTTGCAGTAGCATAGGAAGAACCATTTTCATGTCAAATGTACAAAAACATCTGTGAGAAGAAAAAAAAAAAAAAA
>NW_010355123.1:0-1493 GCF_000700745.2 Antrostomus carolinensis | reverse complement strand
TGTGGATACGTGTGGTGTCTGCATATCAGAAATACTATATATTTGCTCATCGAATTAATCACATTGAAGTTTGGGAAGTGGGCAATAGACTTCTTCAGAAAGTAATTTTCAGAAGCTGTGTGGATAATGAACTCGGTTCAGAGGTTCCACGTACTTGCAGAAGTATTTGCTTGAGGTGGGATTTGAAAGAAACTCTCTCTCTAAGGAGTTCACCCTGCAAAGCAGGAGTGTTGCAGAAACAAATGAAATTTGAGCATGTCCACAAAATAATATTTTGGGCTTTTAATTGATTCAGGCTAGGAAGCATTTCTTGTTTTTTTTGGAGAGAGGTTAACTTTTATGAAGGTATACACCATCAGAAATCATTTATGGATTTAGTGGTAGCTGTAAGAAAAAAATAATTTAACAATTTAATTCATATAACTAATATTTCATAATAAAATTATTAAGAAAAATGGTATTAAATTTATTTTATTTATATTAAATTAATGTGTTGTATAACAAGGAATAACAAGGCTCTTCGTAATTTTGCACTTGCCATTAGACTGCAGGCCTTACTCTCAATTGCTGTAGTCTTAAGATGTTGTAGTTAATCTCTTCAGGGTCAGATCTTTAATTTGAAGGTAAACTTTAGGAGACTTGTATAATGGAATGGAGAATCAGACTCTTAAAATTATGTCTGTATGACAATAGTGCATTCTTTCATGTATAGGTGGTAAAATATTTATTATCCAGCATTTTTTTTAATATGTAATGTGTATATATGTACATATGCATCACCTTGTTATGTTGTAGAACATTGAGTTCCTTCAGCTGTTGTGCTTGTCTTTGATTTTTAAATTACAGCAAAATGAAGAAAAAGGAAATTTCCCAAATAAAAGAATGCCAGGATAATAAGAAGGAAGAATGACACTGACAGTGAGTGTTTGTGATACTTTGTGCCATATGCTTTTAAAGTTTGTGTGGCTGGATACAATCAGTCCTTTTCAGAGGGATTTTTAAGTGATAAAAATAAGTAAGTTGGTGAAATAATATTTCCACCTAATGAACTGTTGGGGATTGTATTAATCTTCCTCATACTTTTAAAGTCAAGCTGTTAAGGTGTTGTCCCATGCTAAGAATGTCTTCACTGTACAAACAATCCTTGTAGGTGTGATTTAATGACATTAGTGTCGCACTCAAAAGGAAAAATAATTATTAACTGTCTGCTTTTAGTTAGGATTATGGTTCCAAATATTTTCCTTGAGTTAGAGACATCCAGGGGAATGTTCTGCTTAAGCATGTTTTATGCAGGTGAAGAGAAATATAGCTTCTGTTCAAGTAGAATTCCTTATCCTCTCTTAAAATATTTTTAACTTATCCTTGTCAGAATCTTCTTTAGAAAAAATAAGAAAAATTGCTGTTTCTGTTGCTTCATCTAACTAATTCAACACCTTATTTTATTATTTCTCCTTCTGTTTGCAATCCAGCCTGGCCTTAAACACTTCCAGGGA
>NW_010355122.1:0-1503 GCF_000700745.2 Antrostomus carolinensis | reverse complement strand
GGCTGAATATTAAAGTTGTGGCTTGTCTGCAGCTTTGTGCTGCAGAAAGGCAGGCAGAATGTCAGGGAACTTTCCTGAGCAGCTCACAGAACCAAAAACCTGCAGCACACAGGCACTCAAACATGGTGGGGCAGCCCCACAACAACCAGACCAAGGAACTCTGAGAGAGGGGCTGACTAATCCGCTAAGTTAATTTTTTCAGATATGTGAAATGGGAAAGTTTTTTCTTCCTCATGAAATCTTAGTCATTCGTCTTCAGCAGACACAGTTTTCTGGATCCTTAAGCCCAGCAATTCCAGAGCAATTCTCTGGATGACAGGACATGGAGATGGGTTCACAGGTTCAGCTCATGCCTAGGATGAGCACCCAGAGGTTTGCTGTTCTTGTATTCTTCATAGAAACAGCTTGGCAGACAAACAGCAATGAGCTGGAAGTTTTCAAATAGTTTTGAAATGTTTCCCCAGGCAGAAGGCTTTTATAGGTCAGCTATGACATGATCAAAACATGGGCAACGAGGCACGCTACCGAGAGACAAAATGTCTCACAACTTTCTGCAGAAATGTTCCCCAGGCTTCTGAAACTTAGAATAATTGGAAGAAAACCACATGCTCTGTTCCACCACGCATAGGTACAAATCTAATACATTTGGTGGCTTCGCATGGAGCTCTGTTTTCTCCTGTTAGTGGATACCCTTTTCATTCCCCGGAAAGAGAACTATGGCTTAATGTCTTTTTTAATTAAGCTTCTGCTTCCTGCGTGGATTGCTTTGAACAAACCATCCAGGGGCACTGGTAGGAAGGGAAATGTGATGTAGATTATCCAAGAAAGCTGCATGAATCAGCAATTGTCTCAAAACCTTTTCACTGTTTAATGTTATATTCATTACAGATGCCAGGCCTCAACCTAATTTTTGGTTAAGTTCAGTGACCACAAAGTAGTACTGACCATGAAAGGTGCCAGGCAAACTCAGCTTTTACATCAGCAGAAAAGAAAAATAACCATAATTTCTGTGGGTGAGTTGATTTGGGAGAGGATCTGACCCTGAAAAAGGAGCAGAAAGAGCAGCAAAGGGAAAGGCAGAAGGACCCGCAGTGCAGAAATACTCTGGCTAATTAAGGAGTATGAAAGAGCAAAACCAGAATGGCACAAAACAGAAAAAAAATCGATCTTTCAGTAGGTGAGACTTTGTTTCCTGACCAGCCCTGTGCTAAATAAAGAGCTGCAGGCAGTCACAGAGGAGTTTAAACACAGAGCAGGGCATTTTTACAGCAAAGGCTGGTGTCAGAGAAGGAAAGGAAGAGCTGACACAGTGGATGTGGGTTCCTGTGTCCCCATTTGCACAGTGCCTAATGAAAGTCACGCAGTGCCTAATGAAATGCACACAGAGCGAGGCAATCTCCAATCTCTCACACCCACTTTCTTTGTCCTTAGCACCACCAAGCCCTTTATGCCCAGGGTACCAGAAGCAAGAGCACTGCATGCTGTGTTATGTGATAAAAGCAG
>NW_010355121.1:0-1503 GCF_000700745.2 Antrostomus carolinensis | reverse complement strand
GGAAGAAGAGAGAGCTTATCTCATTATTTACACATGATACTCTGTCCAAAATTAGATAAAAATTGGAAGCCACAAGGTCAAAACAACCCTGTCAGATGTATAATCCTGGCTAAGATATTTTTAAGGCTACCAAAACATAATTTACTTCAATAAAGTAATATAAGCAGATTCTATGATAGATATCTTTAATATTATTTAGATTTCCAATGTATTTTTAAACCCCAATCCATCAATGCCTCCTCATGAATAAATAGCAAAAGACCCTCAGGAAAATAAGCTCCTGAATATTGCACAGAATCACAGAATATTAATCCAAAATTCAGCCCTGAGGTAAAGGCAAACATTTAAAAAATTAATTTTTATTTCTTTTATTTGATTTTTAGGAAGAATTTATATCAGAATACAACTTACTCAGTTCACCGAAGAGAAGTCAAGACAACCTGCTGGAAGGTTTCTGAATCATGAATGGTTTTATATACCTTCCTGGACCACCAGGCTGATGCAAGAAAATAACGTCATATTTGTGCATTAGGTTCCATTACTCCCCAAAGAAAATTTGACATGTAATTACAGTAATTGTTTTGCTTGTTGGTTGTGTTGATTACCCTTTTCTCACCAGCACAACGTGACTTGGATGCTCCCATCCCCAAATTCCTTTCATTTCCTGGTTTTAAGCATCAAACCCTTCCTCACCGCCCCGACGGCATGAAGGCATCTCACAGGACTTAGGTTGACGTAGGAGCCCTGGTAGTGCTGCAGCTGGTCGGAGGCTCTGTAGGACCCATCCTTGAAGTTCATTAGAAAACAGGAGTTTGTTTTTCTTGCTTAAACGTCATGACCTCCAAGAATGCATAAGAACCTAACCTAGTATTAGTAGTAAGTGTGCTTGCTAGTTTGCAGCTCGTTAGGACCTGTTTCCAGAACCTGTAGTCACTGTATGACTCTAGTGTCAGGATTGCCTTGGAGAGACACTCCTAGTAGAGCACGGCATTGCCCGTGGTGTTGGCCTGGTTCTTCATTTGATGTTCAAATGTCTTCCAAGGCAAGAATATAACACAGTGGAAGGGCTTGAAGTGGTAGCTGGAGCCGCAGTTGAGTATGAAAGGTCTCCTCTTCTGCAATGAAATTCCTGGCCAAGCCCAGGAAGAAACATGAAGGGGAGAAAGCTCATTTTGGTTAAAGTGGGATGGTGAGAGGGATGTAGGAATTGCCCAGTTTGGTTTGGAATAAACCATTTTACCCCCAGTCCCTTTCACAGTGGTTATGGTCACAACTTCATCAGAAAAATGAATGTGGAGAAGAACACTGCCGGAAACTCAAGGTGAGTGAGCAACGTTCTGGCAACGCAAGCAATGCTGGTCATCCCAATTTAACATTGAGGTGGGCCAGGGAAAAGAGGAGCAACTGATGTCTTTAAGATTGCTCAGGATGGCATTGGAGATAGAGAGGACTAAGAGTTACGGTACGAATTTCTACCCAACTTGACCTGCTGTGATGAAACAA
>NW_010355120.1:0-1452 GCF_000700745.2 Antrostomus carolinensis | reverse complement strand
TTTCAGCAAAGAAATTCTTCCTCACATCCAGGGAGTTGTCCAGCAGGGACACCTGGGAAAGCTCTTCTGGGAAGGTTTAGTCTGTGTGGAAGGTGGTCTCTCCAGAAGCAGAATGCTCTGTGCCACCACGCAGGGGCTTCAGCACAGGGATGAGTTTGCTTCCACCTCTGCTCAGTCACTATCGTCACATCTTGCAGCCTTTATATACATTTATGTGATGTCCCATGAAATAATCAGGGGGAGGTTTGTCCCCACAAGCAGTCGTGTCTGTGGAAAATACGTGACCTCATCCATCACGTGGGAGAAATTCATGTGCAGATGACCCTATCACCACAAATATGTGGGGATACCAGGGAACATCTTTAAATCATTAATTTCTTTTTTGTGCAGGAGGGTGGAGCATTGAGGGGCAGGTCAGCAATTTGGCAAAGTTCAGGCCAAAACAAAGCATATTATTTTTAAAATAGCTGCAGGTTCTTTTTGGGTGATACATGTCTTTTTGGAGGGGAAAAAAAATGCCAACGAAGCCTTTGTGACAACGCTACACACAGGGGGATGGCAGTTCTCAGCCTGATGCTAGGAAACGTGTGAAGGAGGGACAGGCAGGACCTTTTGAGAGCAGCAGTCCAGATCTCTGGCTGGACACAGGGGTGATTTTTTTCAGATTGGGGCCCACTGTGCCCTGATCAAGGCTTCCTTTCCCCAGGTCACAGCAGGTTTTTAGACCAACCAGACTTAAATTGTGTGGAGAACATCAGATGACGTATTTCCTGAACCAGTTTGCTGAGCCCACCCCCTCTGAGAGCACTCTTTCTCCTTGATACCATTTCTTCTCTCATTGCCACATCCTCCAACCCAGCGTTCACTGACGGTCATGCCCGTGGGGCCACCGAGAAATCCAGAAATGACACAGACCATCAGATCAAAGGGCACCCAACAGGAACGTGTCACACGGTGACACAGGTGAAGAAGCTGCACGTGAGCTTGGACCGTTTATTAGAGCTGTATACTGAGGTTAAACAAGCGCTACAGGGAAATGCAGTGCCGAGGGGAGATGGGGCAAAACGTATGATGGACAAATCCTGTTCCCTGTAAGGCCACGTACCCATCAGGAACTCTGGAAGGGGTGAATAAGTTATTTCTGCAGATCATCTTCTCAAAGCACACCTGTAGTTAAAGGCCCATCTACTTCAGTATTTTAAACAATCCCCCTTGGACCCTGGCCTCAGGAGATGTGTAACAGCTGCTGCACCAGTCATTCCCCACCACTGGGACAGGAACCAGTAAAGAACTGCTGGCTGGGGTGTTCAAAGATGAGTGATTCAGGGAGAGGAGATGCTTTGCGACCTTCTTCTGTTCAGAAAGTAACATCTCATTAACATCTTGGTAACTTAGAAATGCAGGTAGCCAAAATCAGGAGTCATTTCTGACCAATCACGCCTTCGTGACCAC
>NW_010355119.1:0-1503 GCF_000700745.2 Antrostomus carolinensis | reverse complement strand
GTGGGTCCCTTCCAACTCGCCACATTCCATGATTCTGTGATGCTCATTCCTTCCACAACACCTCTCCACGTCCCACCCGGAAGTGTTCTGTTTGTGGGGCCGTGGTTGCCCTCACTCCCTGGCTCTGCTGTCCCTCCAGCCTCGGTGGCTCAGTGCTGCTCATTCCCACCTTGTCCCCAGTGCAGCAACAAACCACATCAAGAGAGACGTCCAGAGATCAGGTGGAGGTGTGAGTTGCCACTGCATCGGCTTGGTGCTGGGCCAGACAATATTCAGCCGTTTGTTTTTGAAGGGTTGATGTCACAAAGCTGAAAAAAATAATTATGAGCCAAAGTGCTCAGGAGAAAGAACATAAATAGACAATACAAGTGATAATTACGTGTTTCTGAAGAATGTCTTGTTTGTGCCCAAAATGCCCCAGCCCCACAATTAATGGAGAAGGCTGCACTATTTCCACATCCAGCCTGGCACACAAAGGAGGTGGCACGTCTGAACAGTAAGGCTCACATAATTAATTGTTAACAGAGAAAAAGTTGGTGTTATGGAAAAGAAACCAAGACTGAAAGTGAGCAAACTGGAGGAGCAAGGCACAAGTAGCAGCCGGCATCCAGATTGGTTGGTGGCAACAAGGAGTGACCAGGTTTGTTAGGAACAGGGACATTGTTTAACTCCATGGTGTTGGTCTGTGGCTGGCTACAATGCAGGGGATGTTGGTAGCCATGTGGTAGAAGCATTTCCATCCCGTGCTTGGGGAGATGAAACACTTGCCCTCAGACGGTTGGTTGGTGTTGAACAGCAGCTACCAAACCCAGGTATTTATGATCCCAGCTTTGGGCAGCTCGTGCCCTGGAGCGCTGGGGCGGGTGGCTGTGGAGCTCCCTGGTCACCGGCCCCTCGGTGGCTCCAAAATGAGAGGATGGCTGAGGCTGGAGCAGGCTGAGGCTGTGCCAGCCTTACCAGGATACATGGGGTGAGTCAGGTTCTCCTGATCCAGTTAGCCTGATGTCCATGCCTGGGAAAGCAGCGCCGTGGCCGACATAATCTGAATTAATGAAGAATTAAAGGAGGGAAATGAGTGCCAGGTAACATGGTTTGACGGGATCTGTTTTCCGTACCGTTGATAACTCTGAGCAGGGTGATTAGGGAGAGGTGTTCAGGATTAAATAATATGTTCAGATTTCTTTATGATATTTGTTTTAGGACAGGGTGGTATTCTGATGAAGGAGCTAGAAGAGTCAATGGTCAACATGAATGTGTAACATGGATTAAGAATTAGAACCTCAATGTGTAGCTGTAAATAGAAATTGTATTGGAGCAGCTGGCTTTGTGTTGAGCTTTGCTCTCAATCTCAGGTGGGATTTCTAAAGGAGTCAGCAGGATTTGGCAGGGACGGGCCTGGCTGGCAGGCCCTGTGGTCTCGGGGTGGGCGGTGGTCTGGAGAAGGGGATTTGGGCAGAGGGGTCTCTCAGAGAACGTGTGTGTTAGAGGCTGGCTCTGGGGAGA
>NW_010355118.1:0-1477 GCF_000700745.2 Antrostomus carolinensis | reverse complement strand
AAAAAAAAAAGTCTTTAGAGTCTCTTCTGTAGTTAAATCTCTCCATCACGAAGGTGGTATTTTGCAGATAGTACAAGTAATCAGTTAAGACAGATGAACTTTCTTGTATTATTGTAGTCTCCATGGCTTCAGCTTATGGAATTTCTGTGCACTACAGCACACTTCTTTTTGTTTTGTTTTGTTCACTGTTTCATGTATCTGAACAAGCTTGTAATTACCTACTAGAAATGTAATTTATTATGATAAAGAAATAATTACATACTTTCAAGCTGTATGCACTCAATGGTGGTGAACATTAGATTTCCTTTTATTCAAATGAAGTATTTACTGTCTTCACTTACTCAAGATTCATGCCTCGTGTTATTTTACAATGATTAGTGACTCCAAGTAGTAACAACATTTGCACTTGAATTATATACATGGAATTTATTTTGTTCTAGCCTTCACTTCATTTTACAGTTTGGGTTTTTCACTGGCAGACAGAGGTTTGCTATACTTCTCTATTATTCATAAAAGTAATTTCAGTTTTTCCAAAGAGTTGGTTGGTTGTTTTGGCAGAATTGAGGGTAAATTAGATCTTGGTCTTATTTTAAACATCTCCCTAAACTGTCAGGTGCAGATGCAGTGCCTGTTTTTATTCATTAGGGGGGTTTTATTTGTTTATTTTAATCTTGAGTCTGTTTTTATATTGAAATATTTATAATGCTGTTCTGAGATCTCCTGTATCAGTCCTGTCAAGGCTACTTTCTCTGAGTGGCAATACTGGATGTCTGCTGGCTCTGGTGTTCTCTGATGATTTCTTCACTTCTTGACTTCCAAGTACTTGTGAGACTGTGGGATGAAAACAAGCAAAAATATCTCACCACCTAAATCCATTGTGTTACTTGCAGTATACATTGCAAAAGATAGCAATTAAGAAACTCTAAGTGCCATTCTAAGTGTTTTAAGAGTTGTTTTTTTGCTAAGCTGATTATTTTAGTGCTTTGTACTCCAGACATTTTGCTAGGCTGCTTTGCAACGAAGTATAGACGTTTCAGTTATTAAGCTGAAATGTTTAAAATAAAAAATAAATGGGTAACCACTCCTCTGCAATGAAGTGAAATTTTGTTTTCCCTTTTTTTTCCTAGTTAAAGGAATTTTCATTTATTTTGTGGGCTTCTCTGGTAATGGTGTGATCAGTGTTAAAAGGTATTATTAACATACCTGTTATATCTTGTTAATATCTTTTTTTTTTTTATAGAACAATAACTTATTTTTTCTTGAATCAGTATTATGCCAAAGCTTATTCAACCCTTTGCCCAGAGTTGAGAAAATTCAGCAAAATTCATGCATATTTTTAGAATGTAATTATTTTTGGATGCAGGTTAGTTTATCTTGTTTTGCTTTGTTTGAAAAGATTTATTTATCTCTAATTCTAGTGGAAGGTATTTTAATGCTGTCTTTTACAAAAAATGAAAATACTTTTTGCTGTTCAGCA
>NW_010355117.1:0-1498 GCF_000700745.2 Antrostomus carolinensis | reverse complement strand
CTCTACTATGATGAGCAGTAAAGTCATACAAATGATTGGCAGAACTGGCTTGGAGGTATTGCTGGAGAAGCCAGCCATGTGTCATACTTGGCAAAGTAAATATGTTAAGATTTGAACAAAGTTTTTTTCTGGAAAATAGGTGATTTGATTCAGCAGCTGCAGCTAAGTCTCTTATTTTATTTTTTTTTTCCCTCATTTGTTCTAACACCACAAGGAAAAAATATGTAAGAATATTGTTATTCCTTTAGTGTCTCACAGAAGAATAAGAGAAAGAGAAGAGAGGAGAAGTCTTTCCCCAAAGACTAGATTTCTTGTCCAGAAACATAAAAGTGATGAAAGATAAGAGAGTCATGGGGCAGACCTATTGATGAAAAAATATGTAACAGAGATTTCTCATTTCTCTCTCTGTGACACATGGCTTCCTCCATGAAATCATTTCTAGATGTGCTTTCCGTGTTCCCTGCTCTACCATTTGAAGACGAAGATTGTATTTTGCAGGTTTTATCATCATGGTTGTGCAGGTTTTTGTCTCCCACGAAAGTTATATCTTCCCAGAGTTCATTATCTCTTTAAAACATGTCTGGATTCTAGTGTAATATCCATTCAACATATTTACAGTGTATTTTATAATGACCAGGACACACATAGACTCCTTTTCCCCCTTTTAAGAAGATTTTGGTTCCCAGCCAAATTAACTTGCCTCTGGCGTAATTGTTTCCTCCTGGGGTATAGAAGATTGAAGGGTAAATGTTACAGCACAGAAGGTACTAACAGAAGTTTCATTTTTCAATCCTTTTTGCTTCAGACACATGGTGACCAATTGCTTTGGTTATTAGCAATATTAGTAATTGCATTTTTGTCCTGGGTAGGACCAAAGAGGTCGTGAAAAAGTAGAACATTTGTTAGTTATGTTGAACTTGAGCTCAGGGCTCGACAGCCAAGAAAGAAAATCTGAGCTCATTACTGGTTTATTTGGGACAAGGACTCAAAGACTGGGAGCTGAAGAGTTGTTGAAAGTAGTTAAACTTACACTTGAACTTTTGAAGTCACTCTGATTAAGGTGGAGAAGAAGAAAACAGAGTCCTAGAGCACCCAATCCTATGGTACCTACATGGAGAACTGGGAGAGGTGAAGGTGAGGGCCACTGAGAGGAGAGACAAGTGAGGACACAACAGCAAAAAGAATGTCACCGTGTATTTTCAAAGACAGCTGTGAGGTTATGAAGGTCAAAACCATTTTCTGGACTTGATGTGAAAGAAATCAGTAGAACCACTGGGGTTTTATCAAGATGCAAAGGCCTGAAGTGTGCTTCAGTCATGCAAACAAACAGCCAGGGGACAATGAGAGGTGAAAACAGAGAATAGTAAAGGAGTTGAAGAGGAAAAGAGGGAGATTGTGGAAGGGTGGACTGGTGTAGGGTAAAGGGACCAGGAGGGAAAGTAGAAGAGAACCATCAGCATCTTCCATTATGATCTTAAAGGTCTTTTCCAGTCTAGGC
>NW_010355116.1:0-1501 GCF_000700745.2 Antrostomus carolinensis | reverse complement strand
GGTCTGGTTACACCTTCTCTTCTGGTCCTCCACTGTATTAATTCTCAAGCTTCAATTCACAAAACTCTCCTGAATCATTCTGATACCATCAAAACCCTTCATTGACTCTCTGCCCTCTATCTGCTGTTGTAGAGGAGCATGGTCATCCACAGGCACATTCAGCACCTGGATACAAGGAGGTGAAATTTCCTCCTTTTAGTTGTATCAGCTGTCTTCTCCATGTTGACCTCTTTCATGTTTTTTGCACAGCATCCTCTTCTCTGTGGAGAGAGAAATTCCCTTGTCTCTCCCTATTGGTGTCAGGTTGCTTGTGTCTGCTCTGCCGGATCTGCAACAGCTGTATCCTCCTGATGATATGTATAGAGCAGTCAGAAACTGATCCTGGGGATTAAAAACCAGTAGGTCTTGTGTTTAATAGGTGTCAGCCTACACTGAGCTGAATTTCCAACCCTCTGACCACCTGTCATTCCCATCAAGTGCCGTGGAAGTCAACAAACCTTACAGGATTTGGCCCAGGAGTAATGGGAGCAATTTGTAAAATGGATTGTCAGATGTGAAATTCCCTGTGCAAACTGTTCCCAGTGTGCAGTGTTTTGCACAGAAAAGTTGAGATGCTGATTGAAAGCTTGATCCTTATGCTGCAAAACTGACTGGGTATCAGAATGATTTTCACAGTGCTCCCATTACATTTCAGCAGTGTTTAATTAGAAAATTATTTTAAAGCTATACTAAAAGTAAATTCAAGCAAAAAACTGCTGGTAAAATTATTAAAATTGCAGCTGTTGGGTTTTGTTATGCTTGGAAAAATGCTAACTGACATTGCAGTAAAAATGGGGTTCATTTTACTGTTTTGTCATTAGCGGTACTAGGATACATACAACTTCAGTGGTGGGAGTGCTGTCTATTTTTCTTAGTGCAGATGCCATTTCATGGAGGGAGCAGAGATATAGGAAGTTGTATGTCAATAGGCTTTTAAGTATATATTAATAGAAGGATCATGTATTTTTAAAAAAGAGGATAATGGGCCAGCAGTGGAAAGTAAGAGTCTTACAAGTATTGTCAAAGAAACAAGTCTATGATATTGCCTTTTTGATGAGACCACTACAGTGCCAATAAACTCTGCAAAAATAATCTGTTGACAAGCACTCAAAAAATGAATAGAAAGAAGCCAACAATCACAGTTATAAAATACTGCTTCTAAAAACATATTTCTAACACTGATCTCTTAATTCAAAACAGCAGCAGAGGCTGTGCTCCTCTGAGATCGGTCCTTATCTTGAGAATTACTTGGAAGAAACCTTGAATTTAGCTTTTATAATGAAGAAAATAAAACTTGACAAAAGGGATGCAAGTGATCAGGAGTGGCTTTTGAGTTCTGAGACAATTTACTCAAATGGTGGGATTATCAGTTTAAAATATTTTGGGTTTTTATAACAAATGACCTTCCTGATTCATGAGAGCATCTTGGAAGGAAGCTCTGCAGTAACGTAGGGGTGGTTCA
>NW_010355115.1:0-1486 GCF_000700745.2 Antrostomus carolinensis | reverse complement strand
TCTCCTCTTCTCCAGGCTGGACAAACCAAGTCACTTCAGCCTCTCCTCGTGGATTTGCCTTCACTTAATCTTTAAAAACAACAGACATCTCGCCACATATCCTGCAGGAATGACATGCTAGCCAAGGTGGATCTGAAGAGGGAACAGACTCATTCCAACTAGGCAGACAGCCTGAAAAGCAGATATCTAGAGCTCTGAAGAGACTGACTTCAGGATGCTCAGCCACAAGAGGTTAAGACAACCTCGTTGATGACCATGACAAGCAAAAATATTATTAACTGAAAGCCAAAATAAGCAAAATAGAGAAAGCCCTGAGAAATTAGATGAACCCAAGTTGAAACTCCACCCATGATGGTTTTGTATGTAGAAGTTCACCCAATTTATAGGTTGATTCTGGCATTAATATTTATGACGTTCATTTCTTCTGGAACCTGAGAGTGGGGATGGATTTTCTCCAGCAGCAACAAACATGTTACAGTATTTCTCCTCCTTCCCTGCAACACTCTTATTTGTAATACATGTAATTTGTAATAATAATCCCACATAATCAAAAGAATAATCAGAAATCAAGACAAGTGTATAGCAGAGGATGACAGTGGGGCAATTTTAATAATGGGCTGACCGCAGAGGTGAATTATGCAAATAAAACAGATACAAAAGAAGGAAATGAGATATAGAGGAATCTTAAGATTTGTGCAGACATAACTATTGTAAAGTAAGCTATTTTCAGTGTGATTACAGAACTGTCTGAAACAGGAAGAAGAAGAGATTATTAATTCTAATCATTGGAGAATATTTGACCGAATTTTCAGAGAAAGCTGGTACATTAAGCAGACCTTCACATCAGAATCTGTCTCTTAAATAAGCTCGGTGTTTTAGATCAAAAAAGCACCTCCCTCTCCACCAGACCCAGCAGATTGACACAAGTTCTCAGGTACTTTTTCACTTTGAGACAAAACAGACAGCACAATTCTGGCATAAAACAAGTATTTTAACAAAGCCTCTACTCAGTCTCGATTAAACTTTGATCTACAGACAAAAGTCTCATCGGTTAAAAGATCTGAACATCAAAGACTCAATTATTTACAATCCATGCTACAGCAGCTTCCAAACTCCCCGGTTGGGATCAGAGTGGCAGGCTGCCAGATGACACACAAAGCCTTGCCTCATCCCAACCAGCTCAGAAGAGATAAACTAGAAGAATTAAACAGGTGGGTTAACACAGCGCGTATACGGCGCGTTAATCACACGCCTTTAAAGCACTGATCTGTTTTACAGCCTTCAGAGGAGGAGAGGACATAAAGAGGAGGTAAATGGAGAGGAGGGAGAGTAAAAAAAAGGCACAAGAACCAGCAGAAACAGTTCACAGGAAGCATCAAAAAGAAGCAGTCACTGGGGGTGAGAAGTGTTTAGGTGAACCCATCTGTATGGAAAGAAGGGAAGGATCTGTGAGTCCTGGGGGATGAGAAGCTCAACATGAGCCAGC
>NW_010355114.1:0-1489 GCF_000700745.2 Antrostomus carolinensis | reverse complement strand
TATTGTATTTTATTTTATTTATAGCTAACGCACACCCAAGTCTACATTCAGACTTGTTTAATAAGGTGCAACACTAATGAGACAGATATAGTAGAAAGCAGAGATAATAAAAACACCCACTTTCTTATAATTGACCAAGGCACAATGGGTCTGTGGAACAGTTTAGTGTCATAAAAGGCATAGATGAAAAAGCTCTGAAAGGGATTGGTTTGAAAAGTAAAATCTATCATGGGAAATATTGTAGGAATTAATTGGGTTTGTGTCCCAAGCAGCTTCTGCAGGGCAGAAAATTATTAATGATAATCTTGTTTCCCTGTTTTTGAGTTCTACTGCTGGAGATCGGGGTTTTGCAAATGCTGCAGAGGCTGAAGGAAATGTAAAATAAATAAACATAAATGTTACAAAGCCTGTAATAACTGATGACCTAGTCCTGAAAACAAGTGGTTATTCAGTGTTGCCATATGGCTGTAGAGTGAATATGAAAGCCTTCATTATTTTAGAAATAAAATTATTATGTAAATACTTTAAAATATCATTTTAGGTTAATATTCATAATTAATCAAGAATTGAGCATTTCTTCTAATTGCATACAGTGCCTAATACTGCTATTCACTGTACAAACCACTCCACAAACCAACCAACAGCAAGAAAGCAGCAGTCATAATATTTTTTTCTTTGTTTATGGTATATTTAGTCACATTGAGGATCCCTAAAAGCTTATGATTTTCTTCTTTTTTACATGCAGGTGGATTTGGGAACTTTCCAGTTATTCCATAGGTGAAAAATAGAAAATAAGAGAGCAGATATGAATTAATTAATAAAAAAATAATTAAAAAATTACGTATAGGTGGATCTTACATTCTAGTAATTGATGGGAAATAACAGACTTCTTACCAATATGTAATGGAATAATCTACATGCATAGCTATGATATTTGTGAATTATTCTTCAAAAATAAAAAAGATAAATTCTATCTTTCATGAGGTATTTCAGAATTTTTTGTGTATACACTGAATAAGGGCACTCCCACTGAAGCCAATTTAGTTGCTTATGAAAATCTCTTCCTATAATCATACTGCTAACTGTTGCCTTCGCTCATTCACAGTAGAAAGAAGTTAACATGAGGTGAACAGATTTGCACAGTAGGAAACGTATGTAAGCAGACACATTTTATAGTTGTTTGACTAATTTGGGGACATTTGTAGAAAACACCAGGCATGACTTTTTATATTGTTATTTGATGTGAATTGCACTGAATTTCTCTGCTGTGAGGGAGTCAGCTGAAGATCCAGCTTTGCAATTTTTATTATAGTAAAGTTCCATTGCAAGCAATATTTTTTTCTCCACTGGGATGGTAGGATGAGGTCCCTAAAAAAAACTTGGAATTTTCCAGAATTCCAGTTTTCTTTGTCTTTCTGTCTATATCCATCACATTGTGCAAGAACTTGTTGTGAAAGATGAGCTTCCTATGGTTCAATTTCTACAGTCT
>NW_010355113.1:0-1496 GCF_000700745.2 Antrostomus carolinensis | reverse complement strand
TACTTCATATCATACTGATTTTCTCACATCTGTGTATTTGGTGATGTCAGCTAGCAAAGTACTTGAGTCTGTCTAAAGGAATGAGCTCCTTTTCTTTGTTTTTTTCTCCTCACTTATTCCACAGTGCATATTCTCTTTCCTCTTAATGTTAGCAATAAAAAAAAAAAAAAGTTGTGAACTAAATATAGCCTAAGCAATATATTTCTTTTGATTTCTCAGACTTACATTCAGGCCAGAAGCTGTGCATGATCATAGGAACTCTCATGTCATGCTGTTCTTTTCTCTGTCTTATACTGGGTAGATCGCAAACTAGATCTGCAATGGTGGTTGTTCACCATTTGCTTAATTTCAAGGCATTACTTGATTATGGTTTTTACCCCTGTATTTAAACCTGTGGTGCAGCTAATGTCTACAATGCTTGCAGCACTACTGCTACACATGCTGCAAAAAATTTACAAGTAATTGAAATATTCTTTGGGTGTCAAGAATGCAGGCAGTGTCGTAAAGGATTGTCCTGGTTAGAACAGACTTGATAACTTTTAAATAATTGGCAACAAAAGAAATGGAAGTAGCAATGTCTTTTCTGAGGAGGTTTTGGCTGTGTGTCCAGTGTGTATAATATTATGAAATGTTACAGATTACAAGAGGACTTTTTTGTCATGTTTCTTAATCGTGTGATTTACAATAAATGTTAAAAAATACTGTATTGACATGTATATTGTAAACATCATGCTGTTACCAAAGATCTCTTTCCAAGTTATGATAAAGTCCATGAGTCTGCCCACTCAGAGAGAAACAATTTTTTTTCCCATTTTGTTATACTTTGATGCAAAACATATTGTTTTGTTACCTTTATAGCTTCCTTGACTTACAAAACAAATATTTTGAAGACAACATTTCTCAGAGAGCTGCTACCAGAACTGTGTCTTAATAAGCATCTAAACTACATATCTTGCCATGTAGAACAAATTGGATTTCCTTTCATTAATATTAAGGAAGCGGAAAACAAGCTGAATCCCAAATGAATTAAATGAACATAATATTTGCCATTTCTTTTGCTACTGTAAACCAGTCTTTATTCAATTAAACAACTCATAATCCTATACCCACTATTTCAATGGAGTTCAAAACAGCTGGTGTCAAAATTAAGTAGTTTTCGTATATATTGTATACAGTAGTTTCAAACTGTCTATTACCCTAATCATGACAAGTGTTCTAGTACATTTTTTTAAGCCTAAGCAAATAAGCTGCTAGTGGGTCTGCAGTTTTTCTCCTAGGTAAGTTTTTGACATGCTGTGGTACAATCTTTAAGACATAAATGTTTCTTGCTGTGTTTTGTTGAACTCAATTACAGTTCTAGATTAGGCTTCTAGGAAATAAACTTAGATATTTGTGCCTGTAAGGAATGTGGAGAAAAATGCAAAATAAATCGCAATCAAGTTGTGATTTGGCTTTTTTGTTGCTGTTTGAGGAGTTTGATGGGGACTAAAAAAAAA
>NW_010355112.1:0-1491 GCF_000700745.2 Antrostomus carolinensis | reverse complement strand
ACTGGACACAGTACTCCAGGTGGGGCCTTGAAAAGACTCCAAACATGTCCCCCCCTCAGACCAGACAGAACAATGAAAGGGACAAATATAATGAGAGGGGAAAACAAACAATTCTTCTATCTGCACATCTTATATTGCCCTTATGCTCCAAACTTGTTTGCAGTTATAAGTTTTCCTATCCAACATCTTCAAATCTTATCGTGCATTCCTGATCTATCCTTTTATCTCCACCCAATCCCGTCTTTACACCACATACATGGTTTTTGCATGTGTAACTTTGTAAGACATTATCAAGATTTGGGGTGCAGAAATAGCATATTCTTGTAATTAAAAAAGTACTAGATAGCAACATATGGCCAGACACAGGTTTATTTCTAATATTTCTGCTTACTTGTCAGTCACTCCAACCCTCTTAACATTACTGTTATTTACATCTCAGGATCTGCGCTGAAGAACAGGCAATGAATGAAACTCTTCAGTAAATAAATAACAGCAAGGCTGTTCAGTGATCTTTGCAAAAAGAGGAGAAATAGAAAGGAAAAGAGAAAAAAAAAATAAGCAAGACTGTATTTTGTAAATTAAGGATGAATGTGTTAATTATCCAGTACCTGTTCCAAGGCCTATCCTCAGACCTCCCAGAAAGTGGTTAGCTAGTTTGTTGTGATCCCAGACTGTGAGTTCTATGCAGGCTTCTTTCAAATCCTCTGGTCTAAAGCCATCATAGACCATGGTGTGGTTGAACACTGGGTTTGTAGTTTTTGCCACTGTTCTTGTTTTCTGGCGACTTTTTCTGCTCGTATCTGGAAGAACGGTACTTCAGAAAGACAAAGCGTTATCAGTTTGGACGTGCACAGCACAGCCTGCATCACATATACAAAACCTACTGATTAACACTGTCCTTTGCATGTCAGAATGTGACTGAAGATACTTTAGCATCATGGAGATGAAGTCACAGGTCATATTCAGTCCCTCACAAGAAATACTGGCAGCATGTATCCACCCTTGTGCTTCAGAGGATGGAAGGGAAGGGGAAGCCAGGTGGGGAAGAGGCACAAGTGAAGTTTATTTGTTGTTTTATCACTAATGACGCTGAAACCTTTTTGTTGCTGCCAGAGATTTCCCAACCATCTTGTTATTCTTGTCTCTTTACATTTTTGGTCTGTGTGTGGAAAGGAAGGAGGAAGAAATACAACTACGCTTCTCTCTTCTGTCTCCTCCCACGATTTGCTAAACTAAGCCATAGTCTTGCAGAAACATGCTTTGTTTAAATGCAAATAAAAGCAGGCACAATCTTGACTAGCCCTTCCACCAAGGAACTGAGCAGACAAAGTGAAAGAGTAGTGATTACACAGGAAGTTCTCCCACTGTGTTTTACTTGGTGGTATATACTCAGCATCTTGAAGTCATAAGGCCAATTTCCATTACAACAAAGCAGAATCAGAAAGTAATTAGTTATTTTTCTTTTTAATGTCAATGTAGAAAAATGAAGAT
>NW_010355111.1:0-1496 GCF_000700745.2 Antrostomus carolinensis | reverse complement strand
GCATTGTGTTACTGTGAAAATTATGAGGTGGAGAATGGAAAGCATTTGTAGGCTGTTAGAAAATCGCAGTCTTGTGCTGTATGTGGACACTGCCCAATGCAAGACAGATGCAATAGAGACTCGTCTTATTAGAACTTCTTTTGCTAGATGAAGGGAAAAAAAAAAAAATCTGTCAGTTGTTGATGCTCC
The DNA here is from genome assembly GCF_000700745.2 of Antrostomus carolinensis. Lineage (NCBI taxonomy): Eukaryota > Metazoa > Chordata > Aves > Caprimulgiformes > Caprimulgidae > Antrostomus > Antrostomus carolinensis. The sequence goes on along the minus strand of NW_010355111.1, from coordinate 1,307 downwards.
CTTGTCCTAGGCAATTTGATGTAGTTTTTCTATGCATATCAATATGTCTGTGGTCAATGCTTGTGCCGGTGGCTTGATCTTCTAGTCCAATTCAATTTTAGCAGAATTACCTTTGCGGGCATGTACTGGTACGTATACTGCTGTTATAGATGTGTTAAAATACTGCTTTTTGAAAGAGCCTTAGCTTTGCGGTAATTTGTAAACCTTCTTGCGTAGCATTTGATTTTGTGAATTTCCTCTGTTACTGTGAGCACGCAGGAGATGTATTGTGTGGTTAAGGAGAGTGTGGTCAGGTGGTGGACTTGGGTTGGTGGAATTTTCTTTACCAAAGTGGTTATATAAGTCAATGGTGCTTTCACCTCTTCAGATGATCAGGACTGGAATGAATATTGTCTGAAAGGATATAACATATCTAAAAAGACAAAGAACTGGAATAAAGAATCAAAAAGGGATAAAGAGTGATGGCTCTGTTCCTACTTTTACTTGGAGGCTCTACACTACTACACCGAGTAGTATAGAGCAGCCTGGACAAGAGAAGTGAGAAAGCATGTATGTTAGACATGCTAGCAAGGAGAACTGACTCAGATTCTGCATTTTACAAGAAACCTGGATTATTGCAGGTTGGGATTAGGATACACCTTCTGAAACATGTGTGGCCTTTTTGGGTTTATTGATTGTTAATTCTCATAGCACCTTCAACGTCTTGGATTAGGGGATCCTGAAGTAGAAGCTCAGAAGGGAGCTGTTGAGGCTGCATTCATTTTATGAAACAACCTGTCATTTATTTTCTGAGTGTTAAATTCAATGGTTCTGTGGTGTCTTCAAATTAGTAGAAATCTTGTTGAGTAATCAGAAAAGTATGATTCACTGATTAGCATCTTTATATAGTCAAGAGTGCTGTTTTCTGTCTAGAACTGATTAAAAATATTTTTATGGTAACAGGATGTAATTGAAACAAAACATAATTAATTTCTAGAGTGCATTTGAAAGCATTCTCTTTTTGCCTTTCCTCTTTCTACACTGGAAAGCAGGAAAGCAACATTCAGCTTGTTTTTCATTCATTTAAGGTGTGTTTTTTTGGTTCAGACAAAAATATTCTATAAAAATACTACAAACAAAAGTGTTGACAAGCTGTGTAGCTTTAAACAGACAGCCATGGTTTTGCATTCCTTTCTGCTACCCAGATTTGATTTGATAGTCTCATAAAGAGTTTATGGAAAAAAATCCAGCTCTGAATGCTTTTTTTCTACCCATGAGTATCTTTTCCATCTTGTTGAAAATTTAGGCAGCAGCAGACAGATCCTGAA
>NW_010355110.1:0-1493 GCF_000700745.2 Antrostomus carolinensis | reverse complement strand
GTGCTCATTGGCCCAGCCTGGGCTGAGGGGAGCCAGGGGAGCTTTTCGCTCTCAGAAGGTGGCCCTTCACCCACTGCCAAAAAAACCTCTGCCCTCCCACCCCCAACCCAACACAGAAGGGAATTGAGAACAAAGTGTATTTTGAGAGGATATACTTCAGAATATTAGTATAGCACTAATAATCCATGCTTCTCCTTTATTTTGAATAATTTCCAGCTCTGGTCCCCAACCTCGGAAAGGACATGACAGAGCCGCAAAAAGGTTTGGGCAGTGGTAATATGATCAAAAGCATAGTATGGCTTTCATAGCAAGAAAGAATAGGACTCTAGAGTGTGGAAGAGTGAGGACTGAGGGACAGACTGAGAAATGAAGGAAAGGCATGAGTATTGTGGAGAGGGAGAATGTGGTCTGATTACTCACTGTCTCTTCTAATACGAAGAGGAGTTTCTCAAGTTGGCAAGTGGCAAGTTCAGAGTAAGCAGAGAAACTGGTTTTTCACACAGCCACTTTTAAATTGTGGAACTCTTTGTGACTGTATATTGCTGAAGCTAAAGCTTGCTTGGGGTTATGTGGGACTAGACAAATTGGTAGGGAAAAACATACTGGAGCTGATAATTTAGGGAAGAAAAAAAATAGCCAGTCACTTCTTGTCTGTCTTGAGAAGCTTTTGAGGTGCAGATTTGTGTATGACTGGGAGAATATTCTGTTGAACTATCAGCATATACTTTATGTTCTTATGCTCTGACACTCATTTCTGCCGCTGTTCTGTTGATTTCTCCCCTCCAGTTAGGGACGGGTGTTTCTGGAAAGAGTAAAACTTGTTGCTGTGGCTGAGGCAGGATTCCAGGGTGGGTGAATCCAGTAGGTTTGTCCCAGTGTGACTATTCCTGCATACTTCAGTTTTGATGTTACCTCTTGAAGTGTATTGAATACTGACATTGCAAGGATGGGAACACTGTTGAGGGTAAGGTACCAAGGCATCTAGGAGACAGCTGTAGTGAAAGAATTAGCTACCTAATTTGGTGACCAGAAGGTAACAGAATCCCTTATTTTGGTACCATGTTAGTGATGTAGTTGTAGTTTATGTCCTAAGCAGAGGTATTTTTATTTGTGCGTGTCTTTAGGTATGACTGCCTATGTCAGTCTTTGGAACTTGTATCATTAAGACTCAATAAAAGCTGACTTGTGTGTTCATGAATGCCTGCAATTAGACTGCAACTTCATGTCCATGAAACCATGCTTTGAAAAAGAGCAGCAATCCCACTTTCTGCTCTTAGGAAGCAAACTAAACCCCCGTATAGGTACTGTGTCTGTCTGCAATTGTTACCAGTATGTTAGGGAGGAAAATGGCTGGTGGGGGGCTGGTGGTGAGTGGTTTTATTGTTACTTTAGAGATGAAAGCTTCTGTGTTCTGGTGAAAATTAACCTTGTATGTTGACGCTGCACTTGTATTCCTAAAATTGAGCATCTCTGCGAGATGGCTTGGTATGTGC
>NW_010355109.1:0-1485 GCF_000700745.2 Antrostomus carolinensis | reverse complement strand
TTCCTGAAGTTTTCTCTTAAATCCTTTTTTTCTTTTTTTTTTTTTTCCGCCCTCCCCCTTCCTCCAGAGAAAATGACCGGGTGGTCATAGTTAACGGGACCCCAATGGAAAATGTTCCACATTCTTTTGCAGTCCAACAGCTTAGGAAAAGTGGAAAAGTGGCCACCATTGTAAGTAAATTACAAATGCATTCACTTTACAGTGGTAAGTACCTGTGCAACCAGTCAAGATTTTGGTCGTCTCCTTTGACGTGTGCTATAAATGCATAAAGCAAAGCGAGCCTTTGCCGAACAGAATGTACAAGTAAATAAAACAAAGCAAAGACATAGTTTCTACAGGTGAAACAAATGGAAATTAAGCAACAGTGTCACAAAGTTATGCTGTTGAAAAAACTGGAAACAAAATGTATGTACTCAATTCTTAATTTTACTGAATAGTGAGTGGTAGTTGTAAAATGAAAGCTATGTGAGGCAAATATGTGAATGTCCAACATACACAGAACTTGTGCAAGAGTTTGCTGTCCAGATGGACTTTCACTAGTCAAGAGAGGCATCTACCACTCTCTCTTTTGGAGGCTTGTCACATTTTGTAGAAGTCATCTAGAAAAAGCAAAACATTGCGTGCATTCTTGCAGAGGTAAAAGAACCTGGTTGCTGATCTGATTTTTTTTTTTTCCCTAAATTCTTCTACTGCTTTTAATCCTCCCAATTAATAAATATTTGTTCTGCACATCTGAATAATCTAATTAACTGGTTGTTTTATAAATAGAACACTGTTTGTTTGTTTTTCCCCAACCACTATTTGAAGTGTGAATAATATTAGTGTGTTGAATTTCACATTCTGACCATTGGAGGGTTTTTTTTGGTTGTTTATTTCCTATCGCACTGAACAGGTAGTGAAAAGACCAAGGAAAGTGCCGGCTGCTGCACTGAGGAGAAGCCCCTCCCTTGACTATGAGGACAGAGCTTTAGATGTAATGGATGACCACGCAGAATTTGATGGCAAAAGTGCTCGAAGTGGCTATAGTGACAGAAGTTGGCATACTGGTAATGGAGGGCGCAGCCAAAGCTGGGGAAACAGCCTGGATCAGAGCTACCGAGAAGAACAAGGCAGAGGCCGTCACCGAAGCAGAGACCGCGACCGGGAGTGCAGCTACAGCCGTGACCGGAGTCGTGGCAGGAGCGTCGACAGGAGCTTGGATCGAGACTATAGAAGAGATCGGAGCCGAGGAAGGAGCGTCGACAGGGATGGTGGCTATGAACGGGACTACAGAGGAAACTACAGCCCACCCAGTTATACTCATGGATCTCAACCTGATCCTAGATATGGGAGGGAAGTGAGGAGTCGAAGTCGGGACAGGCTTCGTTCCCGAAGTCCTTCGCCTGAAATACACCATCAACAGGAGTACCAAGGATCGCAGGATCAGAATGGACCCATCAGTGTTCTCTTAACAAAAGGCAGACATAATGAAGGTTGGTATAGTAG
>NW_010355108.1:0-1488 GCF_000700745.2 Antrostomus carolinensis | reverse complement strand
GGCTTCTAGCCAGGGTCAACCCACCACAATAACATTCTTTTTTCTCCTTTCTGATTCTTGGTTTCAAGCTCAAGATCTTTTAGTGATTTAATTTTACTGTTGCACATACTAGGCAACTGCATGAGTATGACCTGTTAACAACAAGATATGGATGACTTCAATAATCCCGCTCCCACTGTGAGTGCTCTCCACCTCACGTTTGTTCACAGCCTTTCATTTGACCGTTTTACAAAAAGTATTGCTCAGCCTCAAAAGAAAGGAACTTGAGAATGGAATTTAAACCATTCCATGAGAAGGTCTGACCTTGATTAAATTGTCAGGCAATGTTACTCATGATCATAATCTGATTACCAGTCCCAGGATGAAAATTCTACTAATTGAGCATCACAACAAAATAATTACTGGAAAAATGAGAAGAAAGCCTATTCAAACTGTAGTGTCCTAACAGTAACATTAAGAACAAGGCATTTAAATAAAGTGATAAGTCAAAAAAGTGCCTTGATTCTAAAGTAAAGTACAGGCTAGAGCTGCCTGACATATTAATTTACTAGAAAGAAACAGATTGTAAGCAATAATATTACATAAAACAAATGTATAAATCCAGAGAAAATAATTTAGGAAGAAAAGACTGAGGAATTCAAACTAATGAAGTAAATTATCAGTTCCATGACAAATTTTGCTTATGATTGATAAAGTCAGTGTTATTAAAATTAATATCTAAGCTATGAATAGTCTTGTCATTACAGAATCTTAACTAAATATAGAAGCTCACAAATAGACCATAGTGTGACAGTGCATAACTCAATGAAGATTTACTCAAACATATTTGAAGACAATAAATCAGGCAGGGTGAATAAAGAAATCGGTGGTAAATCTTCTCTATATTATATTATTCTATAATATAATAAGTATTTTTGATTGATATATTATAAAATTTACTGAAGTTCAGAGAAGAGAATGATTCTGAGTAGGATCTCAGGAAAACTCATTGGTATGTGTAGGAAGATGATGATTCCTTATCCTAGAAAGAGGAGGATAGTAGATGATAAAAGTATTTAAGAGAAATGTGGGAAGAAAAGGGAAAATAAGGAATAAGGAAAGGAGGAGCTTCTGTTATCCCTGTTTCATAACACAAGAACAAAGTGTCATTAAGTGAAAATGAAAAATGAAAATTGAAAACTGATGAAAAGCAAATATTTATATGTTCAATATATAATTAATCTGTAGGCATCATTGTAACCAGAGTTAAACTAATTCAGAACATGATGGGAGTTAAAATAGAAAATACTTAAAGAAGAGATTTGAAAGTGACCTGTAATGACACATTTCAGGTCTTGAATTTGTTTTTTACTAGTAGCAATCCTTCACAAAAGACAAATCTTGAATCAGTTTAGGGTATTTTACAACCTGAAGCATGGAGTGGATATGAAAGCAAATGGACTATAGGTCAAATTTAGGAGTCAACTGTTGTGTTCTATTTTATATATA
>NW_010355107.1:0-1491 GCF_000700745.2 Antrostomus carolinensis | reverse complement strand
GGCTGGTCTTGCAAAAATAGATCTAGAAGCTCAATTTAACAGCAAAACAAGGCACACTGGTATCTAATTCACACAGCAAAACACTGCTGGAGGTTGCATTCATAGAGCCTGCCTGTAGAAATTGCTTTTCCTTGAAAACTGTGCACTCTGCAGTCACGTGTAGGTCTGTTATGACCATTAGCTCTCGGAGCGACACCTAGAAATGTAATGAATGGGACAAAAGAGGACAAGTTGAGATGACAGACCATCCTCGTGCTCCTCAGTCTGTCAAACCCACGTACTGCCTGCAGAGCAAGCAGATGCCTTGCCAGCTGTCTTCATTTTCTGTTCAACTGTTAACAGGATGTTCATTAGTAATAAATTCTGGCAATGGAATTCACTATAGAATTGTGTTTTTAAAAAAATCCTCTAAAAGGAAAAGCTCAGCTGCTTATGTCTGCCGGATGATTATGGGGCTGGAAGTAAGCAGGCTGGTGCTGCAACCTGCTGTATCTCTGAGGCTTAAAGGTGCTCACAGTACTGGCAGCTTGTGATTTCCCTTAAAGACTGTTACGTTACACTGAAGGATTTCTAGCATGCCTACTTCCTCTTCCTCACCTGTGCATCAAGTAGGTGTGAGAAGAAGAACCATTAATATAGTAGCTTGAAGAACAACTTGAGAAGTTGGATGGATTTCTGGCTCCATTGCAGTCAAGAATGCATCCCTATAGATTTAAATGGGGCTGGGATCTAGTGCATTGGAGTGAAATATGAATGAATGTACTAAACAGGTATATTGCAAGGTATCAGTCCAGAACCTCTCCTGGCACACAGAAAGCAGGCCCAATGTTATAGCTACTTTTTTAACAAGTAGTGTTTGTGTGTGCATTTGTGTGTGAGAGAGAACTGCAATGATTTTAAGCAGAATTTTTAAGGTTTGAAGTATCAGCAGCCATTGTGTGGTGAAAGAAGAAAATATCCAGTCTTCCTGGAAGAACTGCAGGTAATGAACAAAGACATCACCTCCCTGGTAACTTGTACAAACTCACAGTTGAGAATGAGTGCCTTATTTCTTCACGAAATTTACTTCAAGTCCATTTTAGCTATTGGTTGGTGTAAAAAAGATTGTATGGGCAAATACCGCTTTTCTTCAGTACTTGCTCAAGTACTCACATACGGACACCATTAAAAGTGTTGTGGGCTGCAAGGAGTTAGAATTACTGTGAAATACCCTATGACATTTATTTGAAAGGTAGAATTTACACAATTTTAGAGGTTGTTGGAAACACTGCCCAAAGGAATAAAATATCTTACAACAATAAATTGTTTGTTGTAACCAAAATGGTTTGTGAAATGAACAGTGAGGTAAGCTTTCAAACTTCATTTTTTCTTTTTCTTTTTCGTATATTCCCAGGATCTGATTATTTTCCAGCAGTTACCCCTCTGCTTATTCGTGCAACTATGTGTTTGGTGATATTCTGGAGGGGAAGAGAGGGGAAGAGAGGGGAAGAG
>NW_010355106.1:0-1474 GCF_000700745.2 Antrostomus carolinensis | reverse complement strand
AAAAACCAAATGAAGAGCTGCTCATTAGACGCATCGATTCACAGCACAAAGTCAATTCTCAGTTATACAAGGGTTTAACTTTTTTTTTAAAACAGTCATTCTAACCATATTCACCACATTTCTATTGAGTTTAGAAAGAAATAGATGTGCCACAGTTCCTACTGTAAAATGAAAAAAATATTAGTTTATCTGTTTGTGATATATATAAAAATAAGTCAATGTTAATGAGGCCTAAAGGCTACAGCCTATTTTCTGCTTTACTAGAAAAGCCATTAGAAATTAACAGGTTCCATCAATGACTTAGCTATTCTGCACCCCTCATGCAGTGCATTTATAATTTCTTGCCTCCCTTTGGGGTTTAAGTTAAGAACCTGCTCATCACTAGTAATTATTTGTATGCATTACAAGCATGAGATAGTGTGAGACAAAAATACACAGACAGTAAAAAGCAAATTGACGTTCTTTTCAGCCTGTATCTCCTCACTGTCTAAAACTGGTAATGCTATTTACTCATTCCTTGCTTCCATGAAGAGTTAAGTTTTGCCCCTCCACTAATTTCCAGGTTCTCATTTAAAATCAATGACAGCAAAATAAATTATTACATTTTCCTGAAGGTGTGCATAGTTCTTCCAGAGTATGGATAAAAGATGGAGTAAATTTCTATAAACACTTATTTTTGGAGTATCCACCAACACTTTCAAGCACACTGGAGATTTCAAATTGGCTAGTAGGAGACGTCAGTGGATCAAATTTCTATGGTTTCACAGACAAATTTCACAGTAGTCCACCACCAGCCCCCACTCCCGATTTTTCAATTGTAAACCCATGCACTGCAAACTCAGAATAACCCAAGACACTCGGTTTTGAGCTGTTAAGACTGCAGCACAAATAAGCATTTGAAGAATCTAAATGCAAGACAGTACTTCTCTAATACATATTCCCATAGACTGCTGTTCAGCAGCTTCATTCCCACTTGGTGAAGCCACAGAAGAGAAAGTCATCCATGTGCAGTGGAAAGTTTAACAGTCAAAGGGTTCAAACTCCAATTAAGATGTCCTTGCAGTACTAATTGCATATACTTCAACAGATCAGCGGTCACATTTTATGATCATTCTAGAACAGTGAAAAATATGACATTATATCTCAGGTTACTGGAATGATAAGAGTTGTAGACAGGCCATTTCCCTATTTCATTTATAAACAAAGCTAGACACAATATTTTCATAAACATGCCTGCATACATCCTTTCTACACAGAATCAAAAACAGTCAGAGAGAAGAGAATGCAGAATACTCATTTAGGTAAAATTTCTCTGCACAAAAAGAAGCTGAATTCAGTGGCCCAGTGAACTTCAGAAAGCAATGCCAAGTGGCTAAACATGAAGATCAAAGCATTTTACCATCTGCCTTCAGAAGATTACAGTGTTAGAGGAAAAGTGATTCAGACAAAGACTGATGACAGATGAATCAATTTC
>NW_010355105.1:0-1489 GCF_000700745.2 Antrostomus carolinensis | reverse complement strand
TTTTTTTTTTATTAGAACAGAGTATTTTTGATCATAGCAAAAGGCAACACTTCAGCAAAGTGCATAAATATCTCCTTACCTTGAAACAGATAATCCTCTCTAACTGCCTTTTATGAAACTAAATCCTCTGCTTAATTTATTGTCAGCAGAGACAACTACTAGTTGCTATTATTGCAGTTTGAACTGAAAAACTTCTTTTATGTTTTGTTTCCTTATAGCCCAGTGATAATAACATTCTAGACAATGCTGGATTTATGAGGTAAATCCTCTTGTCACCCAAACAGAAGCCACTACTTTTGTTGCTTTCTTACCCACATTCTTTCCCATGGAACACATTCTGCCAGTCCTTTTTTGCTCTCTAGTCCCTGGTAAAACAGGAAATTAGCAACATCTACTGAACAGGCTTTGACACAAATGGTAGGTGTCAGTCTGGTCACTGACATTAACAAGAACTGTAAAAATCAGTTCTACATAATTGTTCAGAATCTCTCATTTGTTTTACTGCTAAAGAAGTAGTTGTGAAGAGAGGTTTTCTTCAGCAGGCAGTGCCTGTGCATCCAGCTGTTAGCACTACTGCTGTCTGCAGAAAGCATGGTGCCCTGGGCATTCCAGATAGACACTTTCTTCCATGAGGTTTGCTATCCTCTTCCCAGAATTTGGACCTTCTGACTCTCTATGCTGGACTTGATCATGTTTTCTACTCTCAGCTTTGGCTTCCAGGGAAGTCTAGCAAATGCTGATGAGCAGGTAACACCGCTTTTCCCAGGCAGTTTTAGCTAATTTATGTGTTTTCAAGTACCACAGGATGATCAGATTCTAGAACTGAAAACATTCTCTGCATACCTGAAGTACAGCCTGTTGCTTGTGGAGAGCCTGTTCTAGGGTTGACAGAGTCTGGTTCAGAGAAAGATGATCAGACTGGATAGCAGCTGCTGCTGAAGCCTCCACCTGGCTTTTTAGCTCCTCTCCCAGTTCTTGAAGAACAACCAGTGACTCCTGTGTTGTCTTTAAATCTGTGAGTACATCCTGTGGCAACACATTGAATAAAGATATGAATAGTTAACTTGACACTGCTGATATCATCCTCCCCTGATTTAAGGGAGGAATTAAATGACCGAACTCCAGCACTATATGAAGAACTTATATTTACTATTGTATTTCAATGCCAAAGTGCCCACTCACACTCCATACAAAAAGGAAATGATGTGCAGAATCAAAAAATATGTCAAAGTACCTGTGCACAGAGGAACAGACAGAAGTGACTGCTCAGCTGCCTCTGAACAAGCCTGAGTTACTGATGAGGCAATACTTGTTGAGACAAACCTTCTGAACTTACTGATATGCTGGTCCTAAGCAGTGGCAGCCCCCACTGTGAGTTGATTCAGGTCTGACTGAACCTCCCTTTTTTTCCTGCTATGAATTACCAGGAGGGTTGAAAAAATAACATTTATAAATGGATGTCCTGGTTTTTGCTAGGATAGGGCTAATT
>NW_010355104.1:0-1465 GCF_000700745.2 Antrostomus carolinensis | reverse complement strand
CACATTTCAGATACTTATAGACATTGATAAGGTGGTTGGTGTTTTAACACAGTATCCTCTGCACATTCTTCTAAGAAGGCTACCACCTCAATATGCTTTTGGCTTCTGAATTGTTCCGTATATACATTTGAGCTTTATGAGATAAGACACTACAGACATCTAACTTGCTCAACACTTTTAAAGTTATAGTTTAATTACATACTTTCTTTTCCTGCTTTCCTACTCCATACACAATATACTAAATATATGTTACTTTCATAACTGTAAAATACATTTAATTTGAGAAAGTACTAATGATCATACCTTTTTGCACTTGTAGCAAACATAATAAGCATATCTGTTCATAGCATAGCCAGCTGGGTCATTATAAAATCTAACACCTGGTGTTGTGATGGCCTCACTCTTGTGCAACCCTTCATACTCCAATCTCATTAGCGCCTTTCTCCTTACATCTTCATAGAGTTCTTTGATTGGATCAAGCAAATCCTTTAATACTGTATGATTGATTTTGTTCTGAAATAAAAAACTGATTAAAGTATCTTGCACCTTTATTACAACAGCTGTGATAACTGGTATTATGGTCAAACACAAATAACGTAACGGATGGCACAAAAACCTAAAAACTCAGGCAATGGAAATTTCAAAAAATGGCTAATATAGTATATACTTTATTTGCTGCAAAAATAGTAGCCAGGAATGCTTTTTAGATGGCCTTCTGTTACATGAAATCATCAGCCCTTACAACAGACTGTAACAACCCCAGAGGGATGGGAAAGGGGACATGAAACATTCACCACAGCACAGCAACGCTCCGATTGTACGTTTCTTCTAATTTTGGTCCTTTTTGACTTATTGCTCAGCAATTAAGAGCGATGACTGACAGTCCTCTGTGCCAGGTCTTTATCATTTAATAGTCACAAGCTTTTGCCATAAATACAGCACGAAGGAAGAAACACAGCACGCAGAAATGGCTGACCATTCACAAATTTCATATTCCCATGGTGTTAAGGTGCTCTCCTTCCCAGCAGCTATCATATGTTTTTGCTTATAGCAATTACGATTTTGTACAAGAGGAATTTTTAGTCATTTAAGCTGAACTAAGTACATATATTCTTCAGCTCTGTCATCAGACTGAAAAGCAAAGCAGCTTTAAAAGGGGTTAGTAAAATAGAGAAGCCAAGTTTCCTGCTTCAGATAACGTGCCCTGAGATTACTTCTTCCCCTGCACTGGCCCCAAATATTGGGAAATTACAGGCTGATGTTGCTAAAAATAAAACAGCATTAAGATAATGTCTGCATTATGCTTTCTTTTTAAGAGGATCCTTACTTCAGGGAATGGCAGGGGAAAGTAAAAAGATGCATCAATGATACCCTTTCTTCAGTGACATGAGAAATGAGGGGAACAAGTGATGTATAACTAATTTATATTGTAGCAAGCAATATATAATTTAAAGAAAAAAAAAAA
>NW_010355103.1:0-1462 GCF_000700745.2 Antrostomus carolinensis | reverse complement strand
TTTTTTTTTTTTTTTTTTTTTTAAATCGAAAGCCTGGAAACTTCTCCGCTTTTCACTAACACTTTACTCCTTCATGGGTTTTTGCGGGTACAACGCTACGTCCCCATTCTTAATCAAATCCCAAAGTGAGTAGTTAGGAGGACAAGTGATCAAAAACCCCTTGGGACAGCAGGAAGCTGCCCCCCCATCTCCCTGAGCACCCCATAACCACCCTCTCCATAATTCCATCCAGCATCTTTCCATCTCCTCCAAATCTCCACTGATATTCATACTCTCAGAGCCGGATAGTTCCAATGTAATTGAAGTAGATAACACCACTGATGTTTGTTATGACATGCTGGCTTTGTGAGTGACCAGCGAAGGGTTAACTCCAGGGAATTGGGAATATCACTTGGCTCTTCAGAACACACGTGAGTCATCGATGAAATAACACATGGGTGCAGAGAGAGACACAGCACCTGGCTTTACAACAGCCCTTCACCTCACTTCTCTGCTGCAGATTGAGGTTTTGCTGCATCTTTCCGGATCAACAGGCATCAAAATTAAATTAAAAATAAATAAATAAATTAAAGCTCCCCTCAGGATAACCTGCTGAGCACCCCAGCTTCATCCCCAAACTGGGATGAACTGGTGAGCTAGGGTCAAGCTGGGAGTTGTCATCCAGTGGGGACTTATTGCATCTAAACCAGCAGGTCCATCTCCTGGAGTTCTGTGCACCCCAAAAGGGTTGGATCAGGGATGAGCTGGGCTCTGTGTACCCCGGATAAGGATGGGGAATGGTTTGAATCATTCCTGGAAACGATGAGGAGAAGAGGCCTGGGCTGCAGCCCGGTCAGCAGAGGAATCTGCACACGCAGACAGGATCGTTGCAATTGCTGGTGGCTGAGTGAGCAACTTTACAGGCTTCCTCGTCCCCTCGCCCTGAATGTCAGCTTTGAATTTTCTTGCTATTTTTAGGGACAGCTCAGAAAACCCCCCCACCAAACAAACAAAAAAAACCCAATTAAAAAAACCCTAAAGACCAACACGAAGAGGATCCCTCCCTTCTCTCCTTGCAGGGCTTTGCACCCCATGAATATTGCAGAGCTGTGTGTGGCTGTACCTGCACGTGCAGTGGGTGAGTGGGACGGACAGAGGGACAGGGCAGCTGGGAGAGAAGGAGGTCGTGCAAAAAAAAAACCAACCCATTCCATGGCGAGCAGAGTGTAAAAGATTTATTAATTTAATCCGAAGCATTAAAAGGTCGTGTATTAATCAAAGAGATGCTTAAAACTGTCAAAGTCCTTTGTCAGGTTTGAAGTGCATCTCTATAGTTATCATAAAATATATATATCCGTCTGGCGTGGAGCCCTCGGCAGGGCTGGGAGCGAGGATGAGGAGGGAAGAGAAGAGCTTTGCAGCAGAATCCCTGCAGAAGGGCACCCACCCCCCATCCCTGCCAGCCTCTCATGGGTGCCCACCC
>NW_010355102.1:0-1490 GCF_000700745.2 Antrostomus carolinensis | reverse complement strand
TGCCAAGTTCACCACTAAACCATGTCCCCTTGTTGGCACAACCCTGCCTCTCCATGCTGCTGCTGTCCACCTGAGCTGTGAGAAGGTTTTCTGCTGCTCCAGCTTTGCCCCTCCTGCCCCGGCTGGTTGGGATGGAGCCGGCACCCAGTTTTTCCCACCAGCAGGAAAAGGCTGGTGAGCCACAGCGGAGCCAGTCTGGCTGCTCTGGGCCCAGTCGGGTGCTGGGGCAGATAAGTAAACACTTGCAGCTCTGACATAAATTACTTCAGTCCTTGACAGCAGGACACTGACCAGGGTCGCCTGATAAGGGAGGGAAAGCCTTGCATGTCGCTCGGTCCCACTCAGATATTTCACAATAAATGTCACTGGGAAAGAATAGACACTTCTGTACCCATTAGGCAGCTGCGTGTTCCTGTCACCTTGAGAAGAAGGGACGCATTGTCAGAGCTGTCGGAGCAAGCAGGAACCAGCTGTTAATCTGCTCTGACATCCTTTTTCACAGAGCAAGTGTGAACGGGGTGTTGCAAAAAAGCCAGTGGGAAGGTGATTAAAAATAGGTCCTCGTTGAACACCTACGGGGCCTGTCACTGCACCACCGATGGGGAACATCGGCCAGAGGACCAGGATGGAGGCAGCACCTCCTCCTGGGTTCAACTCCATCACTCTCTGCAGTTCCCTCCTACCTGTGCCTCAGTTTCCCCTTGGCAGGGATCACATCACCCAAAAGCAGGACATCTCTCTTTACTTCTGTTGGTGGCCAAAGTACATCTTGCCTTCAAAGGGCCATGGATCACCCAGATCCTCTTTCAGAACTGAGTGTTTTGGAATAGAACTGGTTGCTCAAGTCCAGGTTGCACGGTTGCAAAGTTGATTTTCAAAAGATGAGCTGGATCTACCAACACTGCATCATCTGGATGGATCCTGGCAGTTGTAACAGCAATACCTGAGGATGCCACCAGCTCCAGCTGGACGCCCTGCTCCTCTGCTGAACATCACTCATGGAAACCTGCCTATGCCTTCAGCATCAGTGTCCAGCTCCCTCCTCCACCCTGGCCAAGAAGCTCCTGCTCCTTATGGACCTTCTTGCATGGCAGCTCTCATTGCAGAGGCTGCCCACACTGATGCAAGTGATGCGGTCAGAGATGCCAGCAATGGGTATCTGGAGACTCAAACGCATCTGATGGAGGGCTCTGTGCTGAAGCTCCCGGTGTGTCCACCTGGGAGAGGACCTGGGAATCACTGCGGCTTCGTTGCAGGCGGGCAGGAGACCCAGAGCCTGGGCGGGGAGCAGTGTCCTTGCTCTTCCATAGGTGCCCTGGAGAAAGTGGGATGTGGGACTGAGGACCTATTACATGCTTATTTTAGATTCTGGCTTCAAATTATTTCCTAATTGACAGATCCCTGCCTCCACCCCCTCCCCTTCTCTTAGCAACGCTACTGACCAACGTACAGATTCCTCTAGTGGAAATGAGTTTGATTTCTGCCCCGAT
>NW_010355101.1:0-1485 GCF_000700745.2 Antrostomus carolinensis | reverse complement strand
GTTGAAAATAAAAGGAGAGCAAGCATTTGTAATTGAGACAAGGAGGCACAAAAACCTGTAGAAGAGCAGCTATCTGATACATGATAGAAAACTTTGCCAGTGGCAGCAGATATTCCTGTTATCTGATATAACATATCTTGCTGTTATTATTTTCTTATGCATCTTGTGAATATATATTGTAAGCATGAAGGAGGATCTCCCAATCTATAACATATGTTGAGCTGCAGTCTAGAATAAAATAATTCATGCAGTGCTAGGATAAAAATTATATATGGAAAGATGCCAAAGAGTTAACAGTATATATTCTCTTTTCAAATAACTTTTGCAGGACTGTGAATCCCTTGGCTCCAGTTGAGTTTCTCCTGGCTTTCATTGTTACATGAGACAGTAGGGTCAGGCCAAAAATGTCTTTATGTTAATGTCAACATCTCTACCTTCTGTCTGATTTTTTTGTTTGTTTGTTGTTTTTTTAAATTAGGATATATTCTGAAAGGACATCTTAATCTCTTTACAGTATAAACAAACACCACATGGAGCTGAACTTTAATTTTAAAAATAATTTCATTGTGTTTCTAGCTCTTCAAATCAGCATGCTAGATTTCATAATGAACAGACTGTGTGCACAAATAAATTCTTCCAGTGAGCATATTTACAATATCAGGATAGAACTCATGAAAGAGGCTGCTATAAAGACCAGAAGTAATTATTGGAAATTATCTAAAATATTAGTTACAATTCTATGACTGAAATCAGAACCATTCACTGTTTAACTTTTCTGTTATTTAGGAATTTATTTAATTCTCTTTACCATTTAATTTCACATTTGCCAAAATCCTGTATACTTAGAATTCTGCATATAGCTGATAATATCAGCTAAATTTAAAATCCCTTTTTGGTGTATTCTCTTTCTGAGATCATAATGTCTCTTTTATACTTACAAACAAGGCATCCCAATCAATCACTGTGAAAAATATATGGACTTCTATATAAATTTTATGACAAGAACAAACAGTGATATCACTACATTTTAGTAAGCAATTTAAGACAAAGAACATAAATTAACCATTGCCTTTTTAAATACCAAAGCAAAATTTATTGTGCTGCTGAGCAATATCTAGTGAGAACATTAAGAGATAACTTTCCAGAGATGTCGTGGAACCTCTTTTATGAAACTGTAACATGATTTTGCAATTTTAATATTTTTGCTTTGAGAAGTAAGTAAATATGTGGCTGTACTCCACCTGGAAACTTCAAAGCCTGCTTTTGTGTGAAGCAGCACATAAAAGAGGAAAAACTGTCCTTTCTGAGTACATATTTTATTTGTTCATTCCTATTTCTCATCTCCATTATCTAAGGTCAGAGTTCCTACTGACCAAATATGTTTGTTGCTTTTTGATCATGAAACAGCATAGTAACTGCTGTAAATAATGTTAAAATAAAATTTAATTTAAATTTTATAGGTATGTCAGTTATGAGATTTTTTTT
>NW_010355100.1:0-1480 GCF_000700745.2 Antrostomus carolinensis | reverse complement strand
GTCTACTCAAAGGCTCTTGGACCAAGAGAGGACTGTCTCTCTCATCACGAGTGTTGTGTGGTTGGGGTCTGAGAAGCTCTGGTTACCTGAAGGGACCAGGATTCTTGCACTAGCAGCTGGTATTTAAAGAAGGCCTTGAAAGATGGACCCAAGCTGGCAGGCTGAGGGGACAGGAGGGTGCACACGGGTCTTACTTTTGGAATAAGTGTGCCCTTTTCTTACATTAGTTAGAGAAAAGGATGATAGATCTGGAAACTTTTGCAGAACCCATGTGTCTTTGCTTCCTTAGCCAGACCTTTGTGGCTGGATATCTACCTGGAGCCCAAAGAGCCTCAGTGCTCCTGGGCATTAGTGCCCTGTTCCTGAGAAGAGGAGGCAGAGCCTACCCCCACAGCTGGAGCAGTGGGTGAAGAAAGTCATTGCTAGATCTAATCAGGCAAAGAAAAGCTTTGGAGCATATGGACCCCAATGTGTGGTCCAAGTACAACAGCTTGGTGAGTGTCCTGCAGGGAGACTTTTACTAGCGTTGCAACAACAATTCATCATTGCCTGAAAGTTTGATGGGTCTGGTACTCCTCGTCTTAACTGACCTCGGCTGGAGACCTGGGTTTCAGTCCAGCTTAGTCACAAAGGGCTTGGTCTGTGCTTGGGCCTTAAAGAGGATATTTATCAGAAAATCACATGATTAATGGAACTGAGCGATCTCTGTTCAAGAGTGGCCAGGAATTGAATTAACAGAACAGGGATTTTGGCAGGTGTGAAGCCCTGGCAAAGCTGAGACCCAAGTCTGGGCAGGGAGAGCACTCCAGACCTTGGGGAGTGCAGCCACTGGCTGGGTGGGGGCAGCTCTGGGGGTCAAGGAGGAGGTGATTGGCTGGCAGAACTGGAGGATAAAACCTCCTTTTTGGATAAAACCACTGTGTGTGGATTATTAACCCTTTGCACAGCAGTGCCAAAATCAGGATTGCTCATAATCCTCTGGCTGAAAGGGCAAAAGCAAGCAGGAGGTTAACAGAAGTTGATATCCCCAAGTAAATTGTGATGGAGGGTGAGGAATAATTGAACAAATAAACAGAAATCATCAAATACTTTCTTTCTTGCCTCCTTTCTTCCCACTCTTATTTCTTTTTCCCTCCATGTCAACACCAAACAAGACAGGACTAAAATTAATGGGGAAAGCAGCAATTAGCAAATTAGGTTAGCGGCGTATTGCAGTGTGCCATGGCTGCCAGGTGTGAGGGGCTCTGGCAGTATATTTATTAATGGCTGTCAGAAAAGTGACACTTTGATGAATGAAGCTGGGTAATCGGCACCCACCGACAGCGAGCGCTGAGAGGCCTCAACGTGCTAAACTGCAAAATCAAACCTTTTTTAACCCCTATCCAAAAATACAACAACAAAACCCGCTGCAAGAGGAGCCTGTTTTTCCATCAGGAATTGGAGTTCACATTCTTCTCTAAATACCCTTTTTTTTTTTTTT
>NW_010355099.1:0-1484 GCF_000700745.2 Antrostomus carolinensis | reverse complement strand
TACGTGGATTTATCATGAAAGCAAAAAACAGATAAGATTCTGAAGTACAAACTTGCCTAATTAGGACCTCATTAGTGTTCTTCAGATCTACCACCATGACAGACACAGATCCCTCTGATGGAATGATTAGAAGAGGAACAGTTATGTTCTCTGGGTGCTGCTCCTTGGATTCTTCATACTCTTGTTCAGCTGTGGCCTTCACACCATCATGCTTCTGGACCTTCTCAGTGACATTCAGATTTTCACCAGTGGCTCTTTGGGGTTTAGCATAGAGGATGGCCTTTCTGGGGACTTCAGATACATAGTCCACTACACAAACATCTGAGAGCAACTCCAGATTATTTAGAACGTCTTCTGGAAATTTTACTTGGTAAGTGTCTTGGTACAATTTGGGAAGCGCATTGGCCCAAAGACCGCTGGAATACTTCAGCAAGATGTTCACAACCTTCCGCTTGAAGTCACTACTGAGCGATGCAGGTGTGGTCTCCGTATTGGCTTTTAACACAGGGTCTACTTGTGAGGAAGTAACTTTCTTAGGTGTCTTTTCTTGCCCTGCATCACCTTCTGCTGTCAGCGGTGTTTTCTTTGCGGGATAAAGAAGCTCATCCATCTGATCACCTCTGTGTACTTTCTCCACCTCGGAAAACAAGAAGCAGAGTCAACAGCCAGTTGCATCTCTAAGTCCAAATCCTTTTGCCAATTACAGTTTTATAACACACATTTTATACAAAATTTGAAGTGGACAACCATAGGGAACGAAGCCTGAGGCAGTTACTACAGGGTAGTATTTCTTGTAATGCTTCCTCCTCAATTTTGAAGGATACCAAACACATATGACCACATCAGGATGAGGCAAATACCTCACCTATGCAATACAACTCAGACTTGCTTCCAAAGAAGTATAGTCTCTCTTTTCTCCTAGAAGGACCAGAAGACAATGATGCACTTCACAAACGTGGGGTTTTTGCACACTGACCCCCAAACCCCCCAATCTTCCACCCAGGAAAGCACATCATCAACAAAACCTTCTGTCTGAGTTTACTGAGGGAAAGGGAATTTGAATGTATACTTCAGAAATAAGAGGACACCCGTCAGGCAGTGTTGTAAAGGCCATCTGCTGCCACGCTCCGGGGCACGCTCCTTTAAAAGAGTTCTGAAATTAAGGCAGGAATTTCTGGGTAATTAGAAATTTCATAATAAATGGGATTAGGACATTTTAAACCATGCCCACAGCCTCCCTCCACACCCAGATGTTTTGCCAGTCCGTATGTCTCTACCCTTTAAGTTCAGGAATAAGCATCTCACAGGGTCTGAAGTCACAACCTCGAAAGCACCGTTTGATCATTTGGAAACAAATTCACAATAAAATTCCACTTCCTAAAGCTGTGCAGTTTCAACCGAGAGCAACCTCACTGCAGCTTAGCAGGAATATCTGTGTAGAACAAAGACAACAAAAGGTCCCAAAGCAAGAACAGCTCCTGCAA
>NW_010355098.1:0-1477 GCF_000700745.2 Antrostomus carolinensis | reverse complement strand
CCTTCCTCTTGTAAATCTATTTCTGATGCAAGTGCTACCCTCTTGCATGTGTTCTTGAATATTTTTCCATCATTAATTTTTAGTTTTATTCAATACCAGTCCTATCCCTGAAAATTCAGTGCCTAAAGATGTGAAATAAGTGAGCTTGAACACTTCAGTAGTGACTTAAAGCATAAATCTCTTAATTCACATCTGTTTTATCTTTCCTGACAAGAAAAGATGACATTAAAGGAAAAGAGTAGGTAGGAGTAGAATTAAGGGGTAGAATTACAGTTCTTGATTGCTTGATGCATGGAAGATAAGAATTTCAGATCTTCCCAGATTTCATTATTCTCCAGTCTGTCGTTTGCCATTTCAAATGAATCAGCATCTTGTTAATGATGCAGTCTTGCTCTGTTATTGCAAGAATTGCATCTGAGTTAAAATACAGTAGACTATGCAAATAGCAACATTTCAGTCACGTCAGCAGAAAAAAATTGAAAGCTCTGCCTGTGTCAGACCAAGACTTGGCTGAAAACCTCTTCAGTGCTGCCTGTCCCTGCCTTCGGCTGTCCTAAGGACCAGACTGACCCTTTGTTTGAGTCCCTTAAGCACTGTTAATGCTGCCCTTGTTCTGTAATGCAGAAAAAGGCTCACTACAGAGCCTGCACTGCTGCTCTCAGCAAAGACTGAGTGATGTTGAAGGGGAAAAAGAGTGTATGTCTTGTAGGTTTTTAGAAAGATACTTTTTGATACATCCAATCCTCTAAAAATAAACATCTGAAAATAGCTCAAAAAATAGCTGAAACACTGATTTCTTTTCTGTCAAGTTCTTGTAGCCACTGGAAGGGACCTGTTGTGTTTACCTATTAGAGCACGTTTGAGAATGGACTACCCTAAATCGTGGGCTTGCTTTCGTTACGTGAAGTCATTTTCCTGTTTGTTGCAGTTTTCTTTCCTTTAATTGCAATGGCCTGTGGGTAAAAAAAAAAAGCACTTTCTTTTTCTGATTATTACAGTATAACCATGGCATCAAACTCTAATATTTATCCTGATGTAAATGCTGCCATTGCTCTGAGGCCAACACGTCTCCTAATCTGGGGTTGACCTCCAAGCATCTGGCATGGGAGAACCCTGATAGGCCCATTCAGCAGAGAGGAGGCAAACTGGGAAGAGAAATCCTTGGGTTGCCCAGGCTAATGGACTCTACTCTGCATGTCCTGAAAAATGGTAAACTCTGTGCATCCTTTTTCTTAAATGAAGAAAGAATCTGCCTCTTTAATCCTCTTTCTAATTACCTTATGCCTGTACCTTGCTTGGTTTTGTCCTTAATGTAGCATAGCTCTTTAAGTATATTAAAGTGTTTTCCTTAATCAGGTCCTTGGGTTCTAATGCAAACGCTCCCAGAGGCCCCTCTGCCCTGGTTTGGACAGTGTTTCCACATTTCCAGACAGAAGCAAAACATGATTTTTTTTTATTATTTTTATTTTTATTTTTA
>NW_010355097.1:0-1488 GCF_000700745.2 Antrostomus carolinensis | reverse complement strand
GGTTGCTGCGCGTGTTCCCCCAGCTCCGAACAAAACAAACACGGAGATTAAAGCTCATTTTTAATCTCGGCTGTTTCTGGCAGTGCTCCTGCGCCGCTGGTTCTGATTTCTCTGATCCATTTCGTGGCGATGGCAGCTCAGAGGGTTTAAATGCTTTAATTTTGCAAACGCTCTCCCAGGGAAGCAGGAGACAGACGAGGCGTTTGGAAACCCTCAGCGTTCCTCACTTCCCCGTTTTATTTAATTTTTCTGTTTGTTTTAAAGCTGTCAATGAAACACCAAAGGACAGTAGCTATAGTGGTGAGGAATAAATGATTATATATAAAACAAATCCCGATTTTTCAGTACAACAGAGCAGGAGGGAACTTTTCCATCCCCAGGGCAGGGACCCGGCTCCGGGCAGAGCGGTGACTCCCGGTGACGCCGGCGCAGCCCGTCAGCAGAAAATGCTGAAGCAGCAGCGTGTCCGGCCGCGCGTAGCGAGCCCCAAGCTGGCTCTGGTTTCCTACAAAAGGACAATATTTCAAATGAAAAACTGTTCACAGAATGACAATTTTTGGCAATTTCTGTTTCCAAGGACACGCTGGATGCTGCGGCCGGGGTCTTTCCAGAGAGCAGCGGGCACAGGACTCCCCGCAACGGGGCAAAGAGCATCTCAGCAAAGATTTCTTTGTCTGTCTGAAAACATTTCTTCGAGGCATTTTAATTTTTGTATGGGGAGATTCGTAGCAAAATCATTCATTTCAATTCTAATGCAATCAAATTTTAAAGAATTAACAGGAATACTGTTTTCCTGGGTTTTGGGTTGGTTTTTTTTTTCAATTCAAATAAAAAATAGACAAAGATCAACGCCTGTACACAGCCTCATATAAAAAGATGCTTCACGTCAACTCCCCTGGAGCAGAATGAACCCCGAGACGTTGGGTTTGTAGAGCTGCGGGCACACAGAATGGCAGCGCCGGAGCTGGCCCGAGGAAGGTGGGTCCCAGCCACGCAGGTTCCAGCCTCAGGGGTGTCTCCACCCGGCCCCGTGTTCATCACAGGCAATAGTTCTGTATTTTTGTTCACCCCTCGCTCTTGCATTAAGTGGCCAAGAGCACAAAGGGATCCCACTTGGATCATAAAAGCTCCTCCACACCCTTCCATCGCCCGGTGCCCACCCCACTGCCACCAAGCCCAAGGGACTGTCACAGCCAGGCTGGGGACGGGACACGCTCTGTGCTCAGACAGCAAACGGTGCAACAGCAGGTGTTAAAAATAAATGGAGTTTTGGAGATGTCTCCTGAAGTTTAGTTGCCTCTCCTGATATATCGCATTCTCTTTGACTTGCAAATCAGGCTGGGATTTCAGGAGAATAATCTTTCAACTGACATTTCAGGTATTTCCAGGAGTCATCTGTTTTGCTGCCTTTCTCTGAGTGTTCCTCACCACTGTCATGGAGAAGGAAGAGTCTGAGCTTAGCCTGGAGAAAAGGAGGCTGAGGGGGGA
>NW_010355096.1:0-1488 GCF_000700745.2 Antrostomus carolinensis | reverse complement strand
AGCAGGTTCCCTACTCCAGGTTGCACAGGAATATTCCCTCCAGAGACTGGACTCACAGGTGGAATAGCCTCCTCCAACACTTCAATGGTTAATTTGGGGAACAGGGGTCCCAAATATCTGGAGAATAACCCCTGATGATGCTCCCCTAACAGCCCCACAGACACCAGCGCGGCACAGGAAGGCAGAGGAGCTGCTGCCGCAGTGAAGGGAAGCTGCGTTTGCCAGGGTGCTCTGGAGTCAGGCACATGTCCTGAAAAGCTGCCATAAATTAAAAATCTGCATATGTGCAGTGGAAAAGATGACCCATTAGCAAACCTTTCAAATACAGATAGCCTCCCAGGAGACAGAGATGTACATTATTCACAGAAATAACCCTGACGGCACAAAGATTTGTAGAGCATTTCAATTGCCCTGAGATAATTAAGAATTTGTTCAGTGAACAAAACTGAAAACCTAAAAATCACAGCAGCTGAACAAATTATTCCAAAATCTGCCTCATTTATTTCATGGTGATGTAGATTTGCAGAAAATTAACATAAGATGCAACTTCAGTAGCTTATGTTAAGCTTAGAAACACAAAGAGCCATACCATGGATCTCCTAGAGTCGCTTTGCACAGGAGATCTCAGCACCTCTACTCCTAACTTCTGCTGTGAGACAACTTTGAATGAAGTTTTGCCTGATTTTTGGCCCATCTCTTGAAAAAAATACCTATACTGGATTCAAAGCACAGCTTTGGTAGCCCCTGTACTCAGTGTAAATTCACTCAGCAATTTTCATGTCCAGTCTATGAGATGGATTATTTTAATATCACCAAAATCCTTCTGGTTAAAAGGAGGCTTTGGGTAATAAGCTCACTCCTTTCTACAGCAGATCCAGCATCCAAACCAAACAGCCCTTTGCCAGAGGGTGTCCTAGCCAAGGCTGACTCTCATGTTTCCCAAGATAAGACTGCAGACCTAACACGGAATTCCCACAAGCTGATACCAGAAACTGCTGATACATTCGGCGCCCTTGAATTTCACAACAGTCCTTCTTTTACCCATGACAGGAGTTTAACTTCATGGCTTTTAACTTCCTGCAACGGACTTCATCACGATCCCAAAGATCTCTGCTTTATATAGTTTTTTTTCTGGGAAAGCAGAATGTGAACAATTTTTGCTGGAGGTGGCTGTTTTCTTTAAAAAGGGAAGCTGATGTTTCAGCTTGATGGAATCGTGCACTGCCCCATGCATCTGGCATACTGACAGCACATCAAAAGCAACCTGATGATGTTTTCAGCCACCTCCAGCCTGGAGAGGGGAAAGGAAGACATGGGAATGAAATTCATACAACAACTCAAAATAAAATCAAGCCAAATGTGGGATATTCCCATCAAGAGCACGAGGTCTGTCAGCAACATGCGTCAAAGATTTCATTTGTTTTTTCAAATTACCATTTTCAAACACCTTATAAAGTAAGCACAGATCCAGGCTGGGTGGGGAATGGC
>NW_010355095.1:0-1486 GCF_000700745.2 Antrostomus carolinensis | reverse complement strand
CTTATAAAATTAGAATTATTGTATAATGTGGTGGTATGTTCCCCAAGCTGCCCTAAAGATCCATGTTAACCACTGTTAGGATGGAAGGCAAGAGCAAACACGTTATTAACAAATGCAGGATTTGTGCATGAATTGAAAGGTTCATTACTGTTTTTGTCTTCTCATCTCACACCTGATTGTCACCAGCGTGGGAATTATGCAAGATCATATTTTCACTTTTTTTCAAGAAAAGTGTATTTTAAAGCTTCTTGAATGTAGTTTTAAAACCTTTGGTAATTGAAGCCATTCTCAGATAGTGGTCTGGTTTTCAAAGTACACGTGAAATTGAGAGAGGTTGCTGAGTCCATCTTTCAGATAGGATTAATTCAACCCCTTTTCTGTATGTAATATTTTAATTACATATTTGTCTACCATTTAGTCCATAGCCTCATCTTCTCATTCCTGTTTTGGCCATGTGTCAGGTTGCATAGTAAAGGAGACAAGAGTTATGTTGTATTTCTCTAAAGCTGCAGAGCATAAGAGGCAGCAAATTGCAAAGGGTGAAGAAAATAAAGAAAAGAAGTCAGGTAGGCAGAACAGTTGGTGTGTGCTGCCCTGGAGAAATTAGTTCTTGTGCAGTTCCTGGCACTGATTTCCTTTGTAGTGCTGCCCATCTTGCTAAGCCAGATTTTTCATGAAGGGTCGCTAGCTGCATCTTCTAATTTTCCAGGTTCCTGATTTGAAATTCTGAGGCCACATTTGCAGAAGTGCTGAGCACCCACAACTAAAGTGAATGGTCAGTGTGAAGTGAACTTGTTAACAGTTTTCAGATACTGTGCAAAAGCAGGTCCTCGATATCTGGAACTAGATATCCAAAAATTGACTAGCCATACCCTTCTTATATTACAAATGCCTTGCTTTGTAATTCGAATTGCTATATAATAATCCTTATGAATGGTATAGTGGCAACAAACAGCACTGGTGATTGATTAAACACTTCAGCTTCCCTTCAGAGTTTAATTAATCTTAGCAGCTCTTTATTGCTTTGCAGGCTGCAAAGCAATAGAGATTATTGCCATTTTAATAGGGAATCGAGAGTAACTTCTTTGTGTGTTGGTTGTGATTTTTTTACCCTGAAAGTCTTCCTAGATGCATCAGCAGAAAGTTAACTTGCTTATGAGTTTCAGCTACATGAAAAACCCTATTCCCCCTTTTTTAGGATGAATAACTCCCATCCTGTTTCCTGGGAGAATTCTTGTGTTTGGCTGTGGGAAGGTTACGGTAGGGCAGCATTAAAGAGTCAAAAGGAGATTCTTTGGTTTAAATACAATACATTCAGATGATGGTCATATCCTCCACATTTGCTCCATGTTCTCCTTGAGTGGATGTATTGGCTTCTCCCTATTTTCTCTCACCACTTTCAGTCCCCTCTTTTCTTGCATGACCTTGGAACCCTTTGCAGTTAATGCCATAGTTTGAAACAATAATGAGAGAAGAGGATTACCTG
>NW_010355094.1:0-1456 GCF_000700745.2 Antrostomus carolinensis | reverse complement strand
AGTGTCTGACCACCCTCACAGTGAAGAATTAATTAAATAGATGTGGATTTGATAATTGGAGTTATATCCCTTATAAGATACCTAACAACCACACCACATTTTATCATGCAGAATTCCAAGTTCTTCACAAACTTTCAACCTCTGGGACACCCTCATGTTGGTGACCACGCTGTCACATACGAACCTCTGCTCACTTATCCTGCTCCCTGAAGACACATACACATTTGCTATCCTGAGCAAAGTCTGGCACTGGGTAGGATTTAAGATCTTGAAAATGTTTTTCTGTGGCAGGTCAGGGATTTCTTTTTAATCAAATGTGAGATAAAAATATCCTTTTTGTGTTCCCAAGAGAGAATGCTCCCATGTTCTGCTGAAGGCACCTGTGCACTTGTGCATGGTTCTTCCATCTCAAACCACAAAGTTGATCACTGTGGTCCATGGTAGTGTATGAAGATACTCTTCCAGGAAAAGAACATTAGGAGGAGATGCATTTTTGGCATCAGGCACAAAGGATGTCCTAGAGTCATCAAAAAAGCCTACAAGTAAGTGTTTACAAAGGGACAACTCAAGTACTGGTGACCACTTACTGTGCAGAACTGCACACCTAGAAGTTTGCTGGCCAAGGTTTCTGTGTGCTCTTCTGAGTAGCTGAGTATCCAACAAAAAGGACCATCACCCTGAGGCCATCCTCACCACAAGTCTCTGCACACCCAACAGTGTTTATTACAAGAGGTGATCACTTGTGTGAAGTTTAATGTTGCTTTAGAAGCTGTACAGAGGCCAGTGATAATATCAGAGAGTATCAAGAGCAGGAATTCATAGCAGAGTTGCTGTATGGGATGATTTTTAGTAGAAATAATTTCAATAATTTAAGAGGAACAAAAGTTCATCTTCCATTTTCAAGTTTAAGTGTAACCAAAGAGTGAAGCATGTGCATATTCTTGGGGAAAAAAGCTGAGGACTACACTGCTGTAGATCTGCTGAAGTATTTGCCATGGAAATCACTAGATAAGCTTGAGTTTTACGACTACATAAATGAGAGCAGGTGTCGCCTTTCCATATCCATATTTCTAACTGCAGAAGGGTAGTTCTGCCTGGGATGATTCAATGTTTATTTTTACATGGTGGAAGAGAGGAGATTATTGTCATTTGCACTGATGAAGGAGGTAGTTGTCACCTTCCCATTTTTCCATATTGAATCTTTGTTAGTAAATAACATGTCTTGAGTAAAATGAGAGTAGGAGATAATTTAAATGGGTGCCACACTCAGCCTTGGCAATGAAATTACAAAAGTGAATCAACATGAAAGCAGAATCTTTTTTTTTCATCAACAATTTAGGTAATTATGGACAAGGCAAGCATTAGTTTTTTGCTGCAAAGAAACTAAACCAGTTACTTTGGTGTCTTAGGGCAAAAGCACAAATCCAGTCTGGGTGATGAATGGCTTGAGACCAGC
>NW_010355093.1:0-1450 GCF_000700745.2 Antrostomus carolinensis | reverse complement strand
TTTTTTTTTTTGTCTGAATACAGAAAAAAATATGTTTTTACCAAAAATGACACATCACACACAACAGAAATTATAAGCCCTCCACAACTCTATTCAGAAGGGCTCATTCCTGGTTCAGTGAGAAATAAAATATTTTAAAAGTGAATGGAGGCAGAAGCAGCACAAATGTGCACTGGGCAGAAAACAGGGAGGATGAGAAAGAGGAGAAGGCTACACTTCAGAAATTATCTTCACTTCTGCAGCAGAGAACAAGCAGTTTTCATTTGTCACATTAGACTGAAGATTTCTACGCTCCTCTCTGCAATGGACACAGAAACGAGGTAGATAGGAAAGGCCCTTACTTAGCCCAGTTAGCACAGGTTTCACTAATTTCAGAATTAGTTAGACCAGAGCCAGAAGAGGTGTCTGGTCCGTGCTGCATTGCTCCCCTTGTGAACATTATTTCCTAACACTTTGTCCAGCCCAGTTTTAAATTACCCAAGTGATGTAATCTCCACAACTTCCCATAGAGACTATGCCATGATGTAATTTATCTCAGAGGTTTTAGCCATCTTCCTTATATTTAGGATGAAATTAAGAAAATTTATCCTGCTAGTTCTCATTATTCTGTCCTTGGAGCACTCTCAACCATTCTCCTCTCTGCCTGAGATTTACATGCTTCACGTGCACGTAAATAGCCGTTCTCCTTCACAGTTATTCTTTGTCCAAAGCACACAAATTTATTTTAATCTTTATAAATTAGCCTAGGCTGCCCTTCAATAATTTATCTTGATCTCCTCTTGGTTCTCCAACTTTGAGGCAGCCAGAAGCAGTTGGGTATCTGGGAGCATCATACCTCGGTGCCTGTTCTCATCAAAACCAGCAGCAGATCTGCTCTTGTCGGAGCAGGAAAGCCGAGCCTGGGCAGTGAAGTCTCACCCCTCAGCTCCAACATATGACAGGTTTTCCTGAGGTACTGGACTATTGCAAAGATTAAATCTAGATTGCTATACACCAGCTTGCTGTGTTGCTCGCTTTCGAAGGTCTCTCTCCCTGTTTGCAGTCTCCCCAGCACGGTGGGGTTTGCATGAGGAATGCTGTGCTGACTAGCATGTGTAGGAGGAAAGCAGAGATTTCCAGAGTTTCAATCAAAAAGTAAGGGTCTCCAGCCTAGAGGAGGGAAATACACGGTAATGTGCTCACTGCTTCTGTGGATCTGAGCACAGCAGGAGGCATAAAAAATGCACTGAGCTATGGGTTATTCTCAAAATACCTCCCACTTCACTTGGAAGGTGACAAAAGCTGTAAATTCACCCATTTGAACACATTTATTTATCAAATAAAATTTCACATAGCACCCTCACCCTTTACTGACACATTTCCCCACATATCTTTTATTGACAATTTAGGTACCTTAATCCTTCAGGTTTTTTTCACATGTTAATTCTGCAACTGCTTTAAAAAAAAAAAA
>NW_010355092.1:0-1475 GCF_000700745.2 Antrostomus carolinensis | reverse complement strand
TTGTTCCTTGGGAGAAGAGACTGACACCCACATCTTCTACCCTTCACAGAAAAGTTACAGCATCAGGAAGGAGGTGCTCTGTCCATCTTATTGCTGATGGAACCACCCATCCTACAGCCTGTGTGTGCCTGGAGCCTGTTGGAGTCACCTACACAGAGCAAGCAGAAAGGACACTGTCCCCAGCCTGTTGGAAAGCAGATCTGTCACCTTCCTGGCTCTCAGCTGAAGCCTGGCTGGAGACAACCGGTGAGAAACCAGCAAAGCCAGGATCCGATTGCAGCAGGCTCCTCCTCCAGAGACTCCAGGGAGGGAAGGAGAGGCGGGGAGCTGGAGCCAGCAACTCCAGGCTGGCTACCTACACCTTGTCAGCGGGGCTGGGGACCGCGCCGGGGGACAGCATCTTCTCAACCCACATCCCATGGGGTGTGTGGGGCCTCCCAGTGCTCCCCACTCCCCTGGACACATCTCCCCCCCACCACCCACCTCCAGCCCAGCATGGAGAGCTTGAGCAACAGCCTGAAGAAGAAAGCCACGGAGCAGCACTACAGGGCAGAGGTGATGATTGCTGGAGAGCAACTGAGGTAGGAGATGATGGGGTCCTTCTCCAAGCTGGGACAGGACTGTACCCTGGGGGTCTGGACTGTACCCTGTTAGCAGGAGGCTCAAAGCTTTATCCCTGAGCAAGTGCTTGTCCCCCAGGTGCTAGTGTCTCCCCTTCCCCAGTATCTGCTGATCTTTCCTTCACCCACCAAACCAGTGGTGATCCAGGTCCTTTCCTGTGTTACCTTGTCCTGCTGCTCCTTCCTGGGCATCTCCTGCCCTTCACCTCCAGGTTCCAGGGGAGGGGCCTGGTTTTAGATGGCAGTAGGTATTTTTAATCCCTTTGTATTCTCTCCTAAACCCGGAACCTGATGTGGTGACACTGGGCAACCTCCCCAAGGTCCCTGGCTGCCTGGGGTCAGCACCACCTGAGGGAACGTTTGGGCTTTCAGGGGTGATTTGGGAGGTTGTCCCATGGGTGCCATGCACCTGAATTGTTTTGCACAGCAACATGTAAGATCTTCCCTCTTTTGAAAGTCACTTATGGGAACTTCTGCAGGTTTGTTGTCCCACTTCTTGAGTAACTTCTGAATTTTTTTTCTTACGAGGACAGAATTATAATCTCTGATGCAAGAAAACCTGTGTGGCTGAGAAAACACATTCCTTGTGTACCTGGGGTCAGAAAACCCCCTTTCTTCTAAGCATGCACTGTAGGCTTTCCTAGCTCTTGAGCGGAGTTTGCTTGCTTGTAGCTGGAACCGTTCTGTTTTGTTTTGAAATGTGGGTGGGAGATAGGAAACGTATCCTTGAATAATGTGAAGAGCCCAGAGCCTAACTTTGCTAACTCAGATTCCTAAAGTTAGCTCTGTTGTCCATTCTCAGTGAGTCATGTTAGCCTTAGCTTGATTATTTGGACTGTATCAAGGATTGATAAT
>NW_010355091.1:0-1474 GCF_000700745.2 Antrostomus carolinensis | reverse complement strand
TTCTAGTTATTTCCCAGTAATTTCATCCTGAACATTTCCTTTTTTCTTCATCATTTCTATCCTTCTCCCAGCCTTGTCAATGCTAAAGAGAGCAGAACATGGTCACATCAGCGGAGTGTTTGACAAAGCTGAGCGTGTTTAATTCCTAACCGTTCCTACATGATGATTTTCTGCAAAATAAACCCCCCAAATAAATAAATAAATCAGATAAAAGGCGAATTGTTGCTCTGTCCATTTACTGATGCTGTTTTTCTGTTCATCAGACTTACAGACTATAACTAAAAATAATCAAGAATCTTCTAATGGGCATCAAGACAGCAACAGAAATTTGGATGCTACGTACGTACCCAACCAGAAAGAGGAAGAAGCCAGAACTGAAGTATGTCATGACCAACTTGAGTTGGGTTCACTCAACATTTACAGGGACACACCAGGCTCTGTTGGGAGATCTGTGTTTGAGAGACACATGTTGCATGAATTTCTAGACCAAGCTGTCCCTGAAGATGATCATCCTTTGCCAACAGACTGCATCCAGGAAGATGAAGGTGTTTTTGCTCTCCAGCTACACAGCGAAGGAGAATATGAAGAAGATGTTATAGAACCACGAGCTCTTAATGAAATAACAACCATAACGGACAAAACTAGTCCCTGGTCCAGTATAATATCTGAAGTGGAGCTGGGTGCTGACCAGCAGCCCATAGATTTGAGGCCTGAAGATCAGCACTCGGTGGATATAGATTGTTTCCAAAGAGGTAACAGCAGAAGGAGCAGCACCTTCTCCAGCATACTACAAGGTGACAACCAAAGCATGCTCACCACCCTTAGCCCATGTGTTAGCTTCCACACAGATGACAGAGGTCCTCGGGCAGTAACAGAAGGCTTTCAGAGCTTGAGTAGTGGCACAAAAACAACAAGGAAGGAGTTGTTTCAACCTACTCATTTGTTGGAAGTGCAGCAAACAACCCAAAGCCCTGTAGAAAATGGAAGTGGTGATTGCAGTAGAACATTTAAAACTAAACCAACAGAGCAAACTGTGGAGTTTCATGCAGCCTCTGAAGAACTACCAGCATTTCCACCAGATGTTGGTTTGACCAATCCAAAAACCAGAGAAAGAGAGAAGGAGGAAGATGGGGAGGTTGTAAATGAAGATCGTCAAGAGGAAGAAGAAGGTGGTTCTGATGAGATCTGTGTCAAGAGTGTATCAGCCCAAGCAGGCTCAGAAGGAAACAGTGAAAGCTTTTCTGGTGACAGTAGTGAAGAGCCACTGGAAGAGTCAGAAAAGTCTGTCAAACCCAAAATTGTTTTGTATCCTTTTTTTTCCTTAAACAGACATTCCATTCCAGGAGTGTGTCCTGTTTCTTTGGTTTAGAATCTCACTGGCTTCAGGAAAGAGCAATTCCCTGTGTGGAGCTCTTCCCTGTAAAATGAGTCTAGAATTGGTGACCTGGGAAGATCATGAGAAGCTGAACATGAG
>NW_010355090.1:0-1473 GCF_000700745.2 Antrostomus carolinensis | reverse complement strand
AAAAAAAATCCCAACAATTTAGAAACAAGAGTGATGTGGCGCAATGAAGGTAAGATTATAGCTGGGTGTGATGACACACTGCATTTGGCCAATGTATCCCTGCTGCAATTAACAGGTAAACTCCTCAGCAAAACCGTGGATCTTCCTTCTGGCTTATACCAACAGAAGATCTGATTTTAATGGAACCACAGTAATGAAACTCAAGTCTTAGATTTGTAGAGTGGAGTTAATATCAATTAATTCAGATTTTACAGTGAGACAACTGCAAATCTGAGACATGGAGCTACAAAAATGCCATACTGATATCTAGCTTACAAGAATGTCCTGAGACAGACTTTGTTAAAGTTTGCCCTTCAGAGAGAGGTGTTGAAGAAGGGCAGACAGTTATTAAGAAAAGTGGTGATCTTCGGCTATGCACCTGCAGTTTCCTATTTTACATTTCTACACGTAGAAATGTCTGTGAGCCAACTGCTCTTGTTTTCCAAAGTACATTCATCTGGATAATCTGACACCTGGTTACAAGTGTCACTTCATGATACTTGGCAAAGATCTAAAATAATTTTTAAAAATTACCAACTGAAGTCTTCTAAGAAGACATATCAAAGTTCAGCCAGTTTATCACGCTTTTCTTCCTTCTTAGGTTATCCTTTTAGTTTAGAAATATAGCACCTTAATATTTGTACAGTATTAAATAGAATTTATCAAGAAAAGCAATGAAGAAACTTGCATTGTTCCTGCCTATGTGAAGCAAAGTACTTTCTGAAGCTCTCCTTCAGAATAAACGACCTCTGGAAAGGTATTGATAAGCCTGGAGGTCTAAAATTCAGTATTAACAGCATGTGCAGATAAGGAAGGTGTTCCTTGAAAAAAAGAAGGTAAAAGGTGGGTCCTAAAAATGAAGTGAATGTGTGTGTTGCTTTGAAGGTTATAATAGCTTTAGAAAAAGCCTTTAATTTTTTTTCTGAGTCCTGGGATCCCTTTGAGCTACAAACTATTACCCATCTTTTGAAGCAATCAGCTTACTACAATTAATAGTTTTATGATACTCATTTTTCTGGTTCACACTGAAAAAAAAATAAGGGAAACTCAAAAGTAGAGGGACCAGATCCTACAGCTCTCATTCATGTATGAGAGTCCAGCTCTGCATTCCTTTAGGAGCATCTGAAAATATTCAAATAGTAGAAGGAACACACTTCTGCAGCACCAAACCTGACACACTGGTACCATTTGAACTGAATTTGTTGTCCTGCACTAGCCTGTTTTGAAAATAATCAGAAAATAATATTTTTAGAAGGTGTTCTAAAGGGAAGGGATATTTTCCAGAATGATCTCGTTACCACTGACAGATATGTAAAAGAGCCCATGGCCACCAGCACACATCCCATGCTCAGTCCTCTGGAAAGCAGAGCGTACATGCAATGGCATAGCAAGTGCTCCCTCCTGCCCAGCTGCAAGAGACAGAGCGATGCTTCA
>NW_010355089.1:0-1461 GCF_000700745.2 Antrostomus carolinensis | reverse complement strand
TGCATCCCATCTGGACCCATAGATTTATGGGAAAATAGGAACTAATATAAAACCTTCTGAGGAAAAACACAAAGTTTTATTGTAAATGGAGAGTGACTCCATAAAACGGATAATGACAAAGACCTTTAAATGCATGTTTTGATTGATGTAGATGCCCTTGAAATGTTTGGGATGAAATATACAATTCCTGTACTAAAATTTATTCATTTTACTTAACCTTTTTGATGGCTATATCACACAAAATAATTTATCTCTGCTGTTTCAGGATGTGTTCATGATGCCAAATAATAAAAAACTTTTTCAAGAAAACTTTAAAGTACTACAAACGATATTCAGATATTGTATCCCACTGATGGCTGAGTTGTTCAGAAACTTACCTCGGACAAAATCTGGGAGTTTTTTTTTCTTTTTTTTTTTTAATTTCTATGTTCATTCATTAATTTTAATATGATTATTTTTTACTACTCTTGCAAAGCAGTCTGTGTGGGAATCTGTGTAGTGTGTGTTTGTGTATGAGAGAGGACTAGAGGAAAGGAATACAAACAACCTTTAAACACCTCACTTTTGTGAAAAGTAGCAGAATAATGCATTTTCTGGAGACCAAGCTGACTGCTGGATAGAACATCTTGGTACTCACCAGACATGCATAAATCTTTTGAAATTATCTTACTAATTATTTATTGTGTCCTAGCTTTTTAGTATATTAAAATAATACATAATAAAGTCCAGAACTAGTCTTATTACATGATATTAATTATGCTCATAAAGACCCCTATGGGACAGTCTTCCATGATTAAGTACTTTCAACACTATTAGCTGTAATAAATCTAATAAACAGTTGGCTTTAAGTATTATTTATACATAAAAAATTATGGACTCAGAGTTTCCAAATCCTTTAAAACTTTGTTAATTTTTTTATTAGATAGTAAAAGTAGTGTCATGCACTTTATGAGGAATGTGAAATACAACCAGAAATTCTATAAACTGACTTTTATAATAGTTGCCAAGATGTTGTCCTGGTATACGTAGCCTGTAACAAAATATTAGACATATAGCTTCAGAAGAAAGCAGATCACAAACAGATTACTTTTAGAGTGAGGGCAAATTTCCGCTCCACTACCAAGAACAGGTAAAATTTTTCACCAATATTTTATTGGTCCAATAAATTTACAAATAATAACAATGTTGTTAGAGAAGGAAACCAGGAAGAATCTTTGGCTGTGTAGCAATTGTACCACAATACAAGTGCAATGTCTAGCAGGTTCTGGCTACATTAGGTCAGAGTTAAATTCAGAGTTGTTGACAAAGTAATAAGCGACAGAACATTTCTATAATAACAGTCTAGATTGCTCCATAGCCCTCTTTTAGGTAGCAAGCCAGACCAAGTTTGTTTTGCCATACAGACCAAAGTATATAATGTGCTTACCATGTGTGTTGGATTGACCCTGGCTGGATGCCAGA
>NW_010355088.1:0-1482 GCF_000700745.2 Antrostomus carolinensis | reverse complement strand
GAAAAGCATATACAATATATGCAGATTTAAAGTAGTTTAAACCATCCTAAACTTCCAGGAGATAAATCTCATTGTCATCTTCCCAATAATGGATCTGAAATTATGCTTCTCAGGTCATGTTAACAGAAGTTTCTTTATCTTGCTCTATAAGCCTAAGATAAGCTTTTTGAACTAGGAAAGTGTACAACCAACTCTACTGAGCCCAACCATTTCCATTAGCTTTGTGAGAATTGCACCTCCTCTCACAAGGCTGCTTCCTTGACCTTTTTCTCACTTGCAGCTTGGAAGTCTGCATGGTGGTGATGGCTTGTTGGTGAGGAGCCCATCTATTGATATTTTAATTTAGTTACAAGTTGGCTGCCCTTGTGAGGAACTTAAAATCACCTCTGTTTTGGGCAGAGCTACTCCTCTAATATCAGTGTATGGCCCTTTAAAAAGGAGCAGAAAATCAGTGTGGGTGCAGCTTGGTTTGTACAGTGTCGTTGCTCAGAGCTGGATTACTTTGCCCACTTGTTCTCCTTGACAAAATAACTGGGAATACTTGGGGCAATTTCAAATTACTGCCTACTTAACACAGAGCCAGGGAAACTTTCCCCTTTCTGGATTTATTCTCTCAGACACTGGAGAAACAGCTTTTATTTTTTTTGAGAGAGTGTTTGAAAACTTCTTATCAGTAATGCTCAATTTGATGTCATAATATTTTCCAGGATACTTGTTTAAGTTACAGTAGAGACAAGAAAGGGAATCAAGTTCTGGGTGATAACACAGAGGACTCTTGCTAAATCTTAGGAAGACTTCATTTTCCTGGCAACCTGATGAAAAGGAATTGAAAACTGAAAAAACCCCAACTGTTTTCTTGCTTTTTTTAAAAAAAAACCCAACTTCTTGGCTTCTCTTGTTTTTGGCTTAATAGCGAGGACTGTAAAATGCCAGAAGATGATGTGGAAAAATCTGGCTAAACCTGTTGGCTTTTTCCACAAGAGCATGACAATGACCATAAAACATGTGTCTTTGAAGATCTTCTTCAGAAGATTTTAGCAGTTCTCTTTGGGGCAATCAAATTGCATGCCAACTTCAGGCTGTCTTACAGGGTTTTTAATGTCTCATGTGCTTGTGTGTCATTAAGCAATACCCCTTCTCTTTTCGTTGGAGGGATGTGTAACAGGTCATTAAAGAACTAATTGCAGTTTCTGTGTAGAAAAGCATCCCCTGCCAGCTTAGTGCAAGTAGTTTTGCTGTGTGTATAAAAAGTATATCTGTGGGAGGGTTTCCAAAACACGAGGAAATGGTGTTTTGGGGGTACAGGAAAGGCAGCAGCAATGTTCTTGCCCTTTTTTCAGGACGATACACAACCTCTTTGAAGAAAAGGCACAGCTGCCTTAACTAGTATTTTCACAGTGGTTTTCTGTCAGAACCAAGTCAAGATTAGACTCATCCTTGAACCTCCAAATGTTGCTTCTGTTTGTCATAGAATCACAGAAT
>NW_010355087.1:0-1474 GCF_000700745.2 Antrostomus carolinensis | reverse complement strand
TTTTGCAGGATTAGAAAAACAAGGGCCTGATTTTAGAAGGAGTTAAGAAACCTGCAGAAACCAGGCAGTGAGCAAAACCCCCTCGCTTGCAGGAGGCATGGGAGGCAGGAGGGGAACAAAGGGATGCAAAGGAGCAGCAGCTACAAGAAAAGGAGAAAAAGGGGGCTTTGACTTTTCTCTCCCCCCATATGTTGTTTCAAAGGCATGACCTAAACCCAGTCTTCCTTCAGGAACAGAGTGGGGAGCTCAGCACACCTTCAAACAACCTCCAAACCTGCTGTAGGCTGCTCTGTGGAGGAGCACAGTGGCAGGCTCGGTCTCAGGGTCACAGGCTGATCTGAGCACAAGAAACCTGCTAAACCCAGGAAGAGAAAAGGTACTTCTGGCTCTCCAATTTCATCAGCTACTGCGAGCAGTGGGTTTTTACACACACATTTTTCTTTGCGGCTAGCATCAGTTTCAATATTCCCCCAAGAGAAAATGAAACTACACACCAGAAATCAACACAAAAGCAAAATATTTGAAAAATCCCACAGCTCAGTGCAGACCAGTCAGCTTGTGCTAGCAGGGTTTTCCCACCATCAGTTTTCATTCCCCGCCCCTTCCAGCCTTGATTGCTCTAAGTACACAGCTGCTCAGGCAACCAGATGAGAGAAACAATCTTCACCCTCCCAGGTTATTTCTAACCTGCTTCATTTCCCTGACATCATTCCCCAGGCAGTGGCACAAACAGGTGAACCCACACAACAGAGGGATCAACCACTGTGGGATAAGCTTGAGGGATATGATATGCTTGGGATATGACGTACCGCTCCAGAGAGAAATCCCTGTTTAGCTGCAGCCTGAGGCTCACCTAAAAAAATAGTCCTCAGCTATTAGAAAGCTCCTGGAGCCAGTAGCAATGCTTGGTGTTTGGTGTACCTCAATAAGCTACTTGTTGATTGAGTACCAGACCTCTGAAGTGGTATTTATTGTGAAGCCTCATACTGTTTAGACCTGTGGATGTGCCTATAAAGAGCTATTGATTCACTCAGCCAAACCTTATCACCTGTGTCTGGCAATACATAAACTGTAATTACTTTGGATAGCCGTGTCACTTACTACTTGCATAGTGTGAAGATATATAACAGCTGTATACTAAGAATAAACATTAAATAGTGAGCCTGTCCCCATATGCAGATTTCCATGCTAAATTATTTAACTGGGTGGGGAAGAGGAGGATGGCATTAAAGAAAAGAATAAAAGAATAAAAATCAGTGTAATATTTTTCAAGCAATAGTAAAAGCCCCCTATCAGCCTGTAAGTCCCACATGGATCTCATTGTTGAAGTATCTAGGCACTTGATAAGTATTTGCATAACATATAGCCACTATTTCGTGGGGATAAACACCTCAATATTAAAGAAGGGAAATTGGGGAAGAGATCTTAATTCCACCTCCAGCTACCTCAAAAGCTGCTTCCTACTAATTCTGCA
>NW_010355086.1:0-1464 GCF_000700745.2 Antrostomus carolinensis | reverse complement strand
CCTTGAGGGACCCCACTAGATACAGGTCTCATTTATCAGAGCTGGAAGTGCAGGTGAAGGAATTCACAAGTAACTCCCAAAGTGAGAGCAATGAGCAGTCTTACTGCACCTGGGAGAGGCAGGTCACAGATAGGCATTAACACTTTTCTTGGTGTGTACCATGTACATGGAACAAATGGGGAAAGGTGAGTCTGAATCAAGCAAGATGCTCTGTGTTCTTATGTAATATTTTTTAAAAAAGGAAGTTTACAGCTGCTGAAAAATGTAGACAGTAGATTTCTATCAGCTAGTAAGAATTGTGCTGTTACCTATTGAGTAGAAACCATTTTGATGTTAACTTCAGCTCAGCTGAATTTTAATTTTTAGGATTTTAATAGGAAATAGTATTTCTAAATAATAAAAGTACCAATATTCTGCTGTTCCTGTTTGTGGTTTAATAGGGCCAGTAATCCACACTGGTATCTTATTTTCTATGTGTTGGCAGTTTG
Source organism: Antrostomus carolinensis (assembly GCF_000700745.2). NCBI lineage: Eukaryota > Metazoa > Chordata > Aves > Caprimulgiformes > Caprimulgidae > Antrostomus > Antrostomus carolinensis. The sequence goes on along the minus strand of NW_010355086.1, from coordinate 976 downwards.
GGAATAATAAAAACAATGCAGGAAAAGACAGAAAAAATCATTTTATCCAATTACTATAATTACCTGTAATAGAGTAGCAGAATGACTGTTCATAGTGTCAAGCAATGCCAGGCAATCTGTTCTGGGGCATGGAATAACTCTGTTGTTTTTTTACTGATGGGAACATTTGTCATTTGCAGTTGCCAGACTGTACATATATTGGCATTAGATACATTCTCAGTATGCTTCTTGAATATTTTCTGCCTAGCAAATGATTTGTAGCTGAAAGCAAATCTGAGCAACTCCTGTTTTCTCTGAGAAGTTAATCAGAAAGAGAGTTCTGTTCCCTCCTCAGACTGTGGGAATACACATCCACATTTCTTACATTTCACCAGGGTGCACTGATCACCATTAGACTGCCTCCTGGTCTGCGCAGTAATGCTCCTTTTCCCTGTCTTACTGATGCTGTGACACGGTGCAGGAAGATTCATGGGAACAGAAATAAAGCAAATGAAAAGGAGCACGGTCCTGTAGCTTCCTGGGATAGGGTGCTCATCTGGGAGGTGGAAAGATCTAGCTATTTGGCCCTGCAAAATTCTAGTTCAGTAGGTTTATATTACCCAGCAGTAATTCTGGAATTTGTACCTGTGTTACACATCAGTATTGTTATAATGTCACACATACTTGGATACTGTTTAAGAAGGATTAAATTGTGTGTCCTGGTGGACTTCATGTTACACCAGACTAGGGAGGTTCATGAGCAACGTTTGTGGGAGGATTATGGCCATATTCCTGTGTTCATGGCAGTCCTTTGCAAAAACAAAAGTACTAAATGCTTACAGATCTCAATGCTTTAAACCTGGAACCAATAACTTGAAAGATGTGTTTACAGACATTTTTTTCATTGCAGACAATTCTGAATGGAGGCAGTGTTTACTTCTACGTGCGTATCTGTTTTCCACCAATTCTTACCTCAGGAAGTTGGAACTTTGGATTT
>NW_010355085.1:0-1477 GCF_000700745.2 Antrostomus carolinensis | reverse complement strand
TTAGGTTATGCTGGGTGCTTCTACAAAATTTAAACTTACCCTGTTTCAGGATGGTGAAGTCATGCTTACTGCCAGGATGACCATTTGAACATCTTGATAAAAGCGGAAGTGTTTCGTCACAAGCACAGAGAAGAATCAGGAACACGGTATTACATGGACCACAGTTATCCCACACAGGTCCTACCTAATATAAATTACAGTCTTGGAAAATAAAAGCAGCAGCAGAGGAAGGGAAGAAAGACAATGTACCAGAAACACAAAAGAGACCTGGGATAGGGCAGGATTACATTTTAGTTAAAGGGCAGGCATTTTATTTCTTAATTATTTTTTAACATTCCAGGTTTATTCAAAAGACATTCTTGTGCAGGCATGTATCTTACAGGTCTTAAGACTGATAAAACACTAGGAAGAGTGTGATAACCCTAGCAAATGAAGACATGACTAAAACCATACCAGAATGATTGTTTTTTTTCTTTTAATAAAATTTTGGACATTTCAATCCGATTTTTAATACTGGCCAAGGCCATTCATACCTAAAGCATTTGGAATAGTCCATTAAAGGAACAAAATTTGACAGGATGCAAACAGCAGACTACACTTAATTTCTGCAATTGATGGCAAAAGCTGCTGGAGAAATATCTGTACATTTTAGAAATGTTACATCAGCAACGGATGGAATTTTGTGCTTTAATACTTTGCTTGAAAAGTCTCTTTATCCAACATGAAGTCAGCAAATCTCTGCTGGAGCTCCTTTTCTCTCTCCTGCTGTCGCTGCACATCTTCCTTCAGACACTGTAAGGAAAACATAATCAGTTTTTCCAATGGTCACACCATGAAGGTCTTTACCAAAGGTTGTATTTTAGTTCCTTCTGAGGAAGGGATCAGAACTGAGACAGGAAACTGTTAAAATCACTTATTTTAAATATCAATGCAAAACAGAGCAGTTGATGTAGTGTATCAAGAATCATGGTTATCTTCCTTCAAGTATCAGGTATCTTATCCTGGTTTTGACAGCAGTTAGTATGAAATGCTTCAAAAGGAGAGATTTCACATTGGAAACTTGACAGAAACAGTGTATTATATTTAACAGTTATCCACGGATCCTTCTTCCATGAGTTTGTTCTAAACTTTTTTTTGGGTAACCTTCCTAATAACCTTCCACAGGCCTCGCTGCACTAACTACACAGGGCACGAAGGAGAACTACTGCTTGTTCTAAAACTGCCAGCTGCTAGTTCATCTGATCCCCCTTCACTCTTGCATCAGAAGAGACAGTAAATGCATTCTGAGGATTGGCTCTGAGTAAAGTGCCATTTACTAAAAACAGGTGCTATTAGTAGCTATCAGACTATTTAATACATTTTTACTCTTAACTTACTAAATCAATTAATCACTTCTGAGTTTGTAAACACATCTATCAACACTTCTAAATCATCTTCACAAAATCAGTTTTAACAACTGATACATTTAATCTTTTTT
>NW_010355084.1:0-1471 GCF_000700745.2 Antrostomus carolinensis | reverse complement strand
TAACAAAATTAAGGTGTGACTTTACACAAGAGTAAAATTCATGAGCACTTATATGTATTGCTACTTACCTGATGATTTATCTAGTGCAGTGGCTGCTGTGCTTTGCACCATCCCTGTTGCTTTCTCTCCTTCCTGTAAATATGAACTGATCTTGCAGAACTCTTAAGGCTTTTTAAGCGTAAATAAAATCTTTCACCAAGGGGCATTCTTGGTTCTATGCCCCAGTTTCAGAAATACACACAACTAGGATTCAACAAAACTTTCCTAACCACAAAAAGTATCAGGAGAGGGGCAGAAAAGCCACATTTTCTTTCTTAAAACTCAGACTTTGGGTAGTTTGTGTCTTTGTTCTCTTTTATTCTGATCATGAGAGGTCGAGCAAAATCACACTTTTTCCTGAGTTCAGAAAGAGGTTTTATTTTTGTCATTTCTATTATGAGCATACTAGGATGAATGTGATTTTGAGTTGGGCTTGGAAAGAGCTGATAGTTAAGATTTGGTTTTGTAGAACAAAATCTGAGCTTGTGTTGGATAAAACATGCTTATTATCAAAATCATGAACTTTTACAGATGTGCATAAAAAAAAGATTTAGACTTTTTAATCTTTCCTGACAACCCAGGGTACCTGAACATTTTGCCTTCTCTCTGAACCATAACTTGGTTGAGATTTCCAAAAGAGGGAAACAAGATTAAATTGATTAAGGGTTGCAATGGTTCAGTGTAGACTAAATTATTTTTATCCACCCTGATTTAGTCTTGAATTGAGAAACTAAGCTGATCTTGTACTCCAGCTACACGTTTTACAACAATGAATTTCTCTACACAAAATTTATAAAGATGACATACAACACTCTTTTATCAACTGTTCAGCAAATTAATATAAAAACTTGAAATACTAATTTCAGGTGTTTTTCTTTGACCTCAATTTCTGTTGAATATACTGGAATAAAATCTAAACCAAAATTATACCTACACTTTCATGTTATGATACAGCCAAAAGTTACCCCAAAAAACATCTGTACATCTCTTAGTCGCCTTCGATTTAGATTGATTATGTCTTTATACTGGGGAGAGGGCCTGCCTGATAAAAGAATGGCTTAATCTTTATTTGCCTAGAGCAGTTAGAAAAATAAGTGAAGCAAGCAGCCTCCTGTGACTGATTTCTGCTCACTTAAGGCAAGTCACCCTTGAAACAGAGAATAATTGTTCTCTGCTCTTTTTCAGATACTGTCTTTGTTTTCCTGTATTATATCCAAATAATCTTTAAGATTTTGGACATTAAAGGAATACAGGGTGAATCAAAACCATACTCCAGGTTAAATTCTGCCTTGAAAGGCATACTCACAGTTTCATAAAAGCCAGTGGAAGCCACGCACACATCTAGAAGTAAATTTGGTCCACAGTCTCCTTAATTTCTGAATTAAAAAGCGAAAGAAAAAGAAAAAAAAAAAAAGAAAAAGCAAGAAAGGTA
>NW_010355083.1:0-1481 GCF_000700745.2 Antrostomus carolinensis | reverse complement strand
AAAAAAGAATGATGAAAGGCAGCAGTAGAGGTTCGCTGTGTTGTCCCCACCAGGACACCTTCCATGCAACATCACAGGTACAGGAGAGAGAATACCTCTACAGACCACTTCCAATACTACACAACTCTCTCAGAAGTTTCTTGGGCTTCAGTAAGGTCAAGGGTTCACCCAGTCGAGCTCCACTCCCTTCCCTAGGCATGCAAGGAGACTTGTGCAAGCATGGTTAGCTGGTCCTTTTGTACCATTAAGGAACAAACCACGAGCACAGAGCACAGCATGCTGTAAAATATATTCTCTTGTCTTTTTCTGTTTCCAGTTTAGCAGATGTCTTTGTACATCTTGATCACATGCTAGATTATTGTCGGCTAGTTCAACTATGAACCAAAAAAGGCAATAGGACTACCCTGCATTCAACCATCGCATTCATATATTTCAGAGGACAGAAGAAACAATTGTATTCCTGGCACAAACACTGGTGGAATCTGCTGATTAGGTTGAGCCATTCATCTAGTCCTTCCTACCTGTAAAATTCAAAATTAATCTAAGGGAAAATGCAACATCACAGCCTCATTAAACACTGTAGTACACATTTAGGTAAATATATATTTATGTAGATGCAATCCTCTTCCATTTTCATCCTTTTTCCTCCCTCAGCCTCAAAGCAGAAGCACTCTACTTGCAGAAGAAAAACATGTTACTTCAGAAGGAGTTGGAAAACTTAACCTAAAAGCAACAACATACTGAGACACTGATGATTTACATTTCATCTCTTTTCAAGACATGCCAAAAAAGGTCTGTGCAGGGAAAAAATAAGAGGGGATCTTTTTATTATCAACAAAAGAAAGGCAGGTATTATCTTGCAACATATGCTCCAAGTTTTATTAGTCATTTGATTTGAAATATATTTCAATGATTGACTACATCTGGGCTAAAAGCCCAACACTTTTTTTTCAAGTAAGTTACATGGCAAGCATACTAAGGTTTAACTGCAGGATAAACATACTATCAGTAATAGACCCTGCACGTCCAAAATCTAAGCCTTCATCAAAGCAAATGAGATTTAAGCACCAGCGGGCAGCTTGAACTGATTCAACTTTTGCTGTGGACCAAAATCTACGTAAAACAAAAGACCTCAATAAACAACGCAAAGAGTGCTGAGATACCATACACTCAAATTTCTAAGCATAACTGTGCACATCTCAGAGTATACCAACATACATTTATCTTGAAAATTTAATTTGTTTCTGAAGACAGTCTGTGCTGACAAAAATGTGTATGTTTTCCATGAAGTTTCATTAAATTGATTGTTTTCCTCAGAGCAAAATGTATGGATTTTTAGGGTGCTGAATTTAGAGTAGTATGGGTTTAAAACTCATTTTCTTCTTCAATACAGTGGTTATTTGGTTTGAGAAACTAGAAAGAGCACATTATGCAGTCTAGATAAAAACAACGCCTATTAGAATTAAAATGACCAGGTAACA
>NW_010355082.1:0-1474 GCF_000700745.2 Antrostomus carolinensis | reverse complement strand
AAGATTGACTTGAGAAAGAGAGCTGCTTAAATGGTGAAATTGGTTCCTTTGGAAAGTGTTGAATGCTTCAGCCTTTTGATTTGTAGCTTTCCAAGGCTGTGTTTGTTTTGAGTGAGGCTGCATGCTACTGCTTGTGTCTCAGTTACAGCAGGGTAACTCAAAACTGTCCATGTTAAATTGAGGGATCCTGTTGATTTAAATGAACTAAATCTGCACCTTGATCCATCCCCAGGAAGAGACCCTCCTTTAAATTCAGCCAGGTGGATTGTTACTGTGTCCTTGTATGAACTTGATTCTTTCTGTTTAGAGCTTTGTTGAGAAGTTGCTGATTATTTGGGCTTAATAAATGACACTCCATGTTTGATTATCAAGCCAAAGTAAGCATTGGTGTGGGGATTCCAAGATTTGAGGGGGTTTTTGCAGTGTAGATGTGTATTTTTGGGGGGCACATTCCACTGAGTACTCATACTGAGTGTTAGGTTTAATGTAGATAACACTGGTTCTAAATGAATTTAGATTTGGAGTTGTAGAATTGTGCTTTAATAAAAAGCAGTAGGTCTTTTTCTTTCCTTTGTGCTTTAAATCTCTAAATCTGAGAATCTGTAGCCATTTCCATTTTGGATTTCTGAGTCTAAAGACTCAGTATTTCAGTGTGTTCAAATCTCCATGATGTATGTGAGATGGCTGAGTTGGGAAGGGCATGCAGCAAATAATTTAAATCTTTGGTCTGCAAAGTGGGGAGCAGGCACATGAAGAATGTGGTTTTGTACTGTTAATAAGTAAAATAAAAATATCTTTATCTCATCTGGTTTAGTTTCTGTTTGCATGTTTTATAATGTACATAATATATTAGTGTAGTAGTACATTATTTATACACAAATATACATTCCTTGGGGGTTTTTCTGCTACAAGTGCATGAGCAAAGTTTGGAGACCATTGATCTAAGTGACTGCTGACACTATGAGAAGTTACTTTTCATACCAGTGTTCATCAAAGATGCAGCTGTTCTGAAAATAAAACTGCAAAACTTAACTTCTGTGCCTTGCTACCTGGGGTAGATAAATGAAAAACCTTTTCTAAACTGATTTAAATGACACTGTTAATGAGCTAATTGTTGTGTTACTGTCATGTTGTCTGCTTGAGACTAACTTTGTTTTACTAGAATATTTTAAAGCACTGAGTCTGTGTTAATTATACCTTCTCAAACCTTTTGATGTCTCCTTGTAGCAAACATTTGGTTACTGAAAAGTATTTTTAACTTAATTTTTTTTAGGAATAATGCACGATATCTTTGGAAAAGAATCCCTCCTGCTATCAAATCTGTAAGTACACAGTAGAATGCTGTTTGATACTGAAATGGTTTCATGTAAGCTTGTAAATAACAACTTTTTCCCCCAAGGATTCTGTTTGGTGAGTAGCTTGGGGCTCAGTTCTGTGCTGGGAACTGTTTGCCCAGTAGATGGCATATTAGTCT
>NW_010355081.1:0-1480 GCF_000700745.2 Antrostomus carolinensis | reverse complement strand
TTTTTTTTTTTAATTTTTTCCTCTTTCATGGTACTGCCAATATTAATGGTCCATTAATAAACTTCAATGGCCAGAGATTTTCTGATTCACACTCATCAAAAGATCATCTTACAAAAGAACACAATAAAAGGTGCCTGGGAACAAGTAGAAGCAGCAAATTTCACCCTCTGCCTTTTCAGATAATAAGCTATAAGTAGCCAGGAACTAAAATTATGGAAAATTATGTAGCTGTACCCAGTTATCAGCTGCTACTGGCTTGCAGGGATAGAGATGCTGGGAAATCCATGTATATCTGTCAGAGTTTGTCACAATATCTCTATCCAATCTCTCTCACCCACTAGAACAATTTCAAGTCTTTAGCCACATATTGAAATTAGACATGCCTCAGGGCAGCCTCACAAAATCCATCGCTGTAAAATCAATCTGCCTTCGAAACACTAGGACAAATTCATAATCTGAGTCCAAGTCCAGAGGGAACTTTTAGTTGTATGTCATTAGAATATTGTGCTTCTGGGTGGTTTCAGGAATTGGTCTTACTCCATAAAAGCCCTCATGGTTTGAGACAGAAATCACCTCTTTTCCAATGATATATTGGGATAGCCATCATCTATATTAAAGTTTGCAGGTGGGAGTAACCTCAGCATAAATTAAAAGGAATTCTCTGTAATGGTCATCCACTCTGGAGTGCATATAGAGCCACCAAGCAATGTATTGGGTGTTGTGTTTCCCCAATATTGGAAAGCTGAAAGCGAGGGAGGAGATACACACTGGTTCATAACTCCTACAGGCACATGTCTAACACACCTTGCACATGGAAAATATTTGACCAGCTCTTCACATTCCTCTCTGTCTCTTTCAGGTCGCTGCAGAACTGGCTGCCAAAAAGGAGAAGGATTTGCAGAAAAAAGCCCAAAAAGGGAAAAATGAAAAAGAAGGGAAGGAAAAAATGAAAGGGAAGAAACCAGGGAAAACTGGAAAGAAAGTAAGTCTTTCTGCAGTAAAAACACTTAGTTTATGAAAACAGAGCTCAAGTCCAGCTTATTCAGCCATGTGTGGGCAGAGGCTATTAATTCACATTAGACTGGTCACCAAGGCTTGGGTTCAGAAGGCAGAGGAACTGGTAAAGGCCAGTTACTCTCAGCCTTTCAGTGACCTTGATTCTGGGGAACTGAATTTCACTTCTCATATTTTAAGAATTACCCTGGGCCATGACTCAGCTCATTGGGAAGAGCTGATACAGGTGCAGACTGCCAGAGACATAAATAAAGGGAAAAAAAATACACTTTATGGCTTTGACATTGTTGCCAAGACAGTGTGCATCCACTTTTCAAAGCACTGCTGCTTTTATTTTTGTGCAGATAACAAAATGATACCCAGCTATCTAACCAAGCCTTTCCACTTTGAGTGTTGGGTACAGAGAATTTAGTTACTGCCACCTCTTCACACAAGAACCTTAGTCTCAGTCAGATACCTGCACCAG
>NW_010355080.1:0-1461 GCF_000700745.2 Antrostomus carolinensis | reverse complement strand
TCTCCTGATTGTGGAGGAACAAGTGGAGTGATTTCCTCTATAGTCACTTGAGCTATTTAAAAAAGAAAAGTACATCTAACATTTAGACCATTTCTTCTCATGCATAAATATCTATCAAATTACAAAAGTCCTAATGTACTGGGGTAAGCAGAGACAGTTATAGGCAAAACAATGCACCCACAGATTAATGAAAATTAGGAAATTTTAGCTAATAAACCACCACAGAACTAATTTCTTACATATATAAAAACAGAGCAGATAACTAAATTCTTCCTATGCACCTTGAGAATCTACCTGCCAAGACCCAATTTTTCCAAAAGGTGTAATCCATTTCTTTCAGAATTTATGCAGACAATAGTGTTAACATTTGTGTTGCACAAATGCCAAATCTGTATTTACATCTCTCATTATTTTCTTCATTTAGCAGTTGGTCAGTTACATCTGTGTTAAGTTTTACTAGCTCTATCCTTCCTTTGCCTCTACAGTGAGGCTACATCAGAGTTTATTTTTCTCTTGTTCCTGTAGTTAGATGTTCACATTTCACTCTTTGTGCTCTGCATTTCTATGCTGCCTACATCCCCTTCAGATTTGTTCCTCCTTTCCTGCTGTAGAGACATAACACAACATAACTCCAAATCAGAGCTTAAAGTTTGTAGAAAACTTTTATCTGCAGAGCTGTCTTGCCATGAAATTCGTCTGCTAAGTTTCAGTAAATCTAATTACCAGTCAAGGAGACGCTGCTTGCTTCTACAAGCAGCTCTAAAACATTGGGTGGAGGTGGAAAAAAGGCAACAGCACTTAATGTTCAGAGGTAAAAGCTGTTAGCTTCTTATTCATATTCATGGGAATGCACAGTTCGCATTTATGACCCGATTCAATAGCAATTTATTACTAAATGAGCTTAATATCCCACCAACAGGAATAAATTCTGTTAGGAAGCTAGAGGCTCCCCAAACCAGTATCTGATACTCACTGCTAGAGTGAACAGTCAAAGAAAAAATTGTTGTGAGAATCATCTTCAGAGAAAAAACATCCTCATACTATTGATTAGAGTCAAGATAATGATCTTCGTATTAAAAAAATAAAATCTAGAAAGTATAAAAAGCTTATCTCGGAATGCTCAAGCCTTTCTACTGATGCAGATCTTTCTGACTTCAGCTTTTGCAATTTACAAGGTCTAATTCTTCTGGAAGATTCGGAGTCACAGAAATACCTCAACTTTAATTGCCTGGTCAGATACAGACACAGTAGGAAGATCGACCATTTGGCTTTACTCACTGCCCTAACAACCACCGATTCTCTTGAAGGCCATACCAGAAACTGCTTTGCGTAGCTTGCTCCCTAGAGCAAGCCAGTGCAAACGTTCAACACAAGCAGAATCTGCCTGTGCAAGTTTGCAATGGATGCAGCCATCTGCCTGGAATTCTTCAGAATTACATAAAATTTGTCAGTTTATTTTCA
>NW_010355079.1:0-1472 GCF_000700745.2 Antrostomus carolinensis | reverse complement strand
AAAAAGATACCATGCATTAAATTTAATATATAATACACTAATGGTTCATGTCATAGCAAAACTTTATTCCACTGAATCTCCATTTTAACAAAGGAGACACAAAAATATGGTAATTTGAAAATGGAAAACCTAGTACTGCTTTATCAATTACACCTTTAAATATATCTACCCCAGTTAAGATATCTTGTTTGGAAGATAGTGATCCAGTTCTAGAGAAGATTCTTCTTTGAAGTTATTTAGCACAGTACTATCTTTCTTTCCATTGCAACTTTCTAATCATTCTCTCAGATGTAAAGCAGACATCAAGATACTGATTCAAACAGCTGATTCCATGACACTTCTACAGACACATGCTATAAACAGCAGATAGATAAAAATATGAAGTTATTTGAGTTTACTTCCTACCACATCACCATGTGTTCTACAGCGTATGCCTTGTAAACAGGCTGTTTAATGAGGACTAAGTCATTTGAAAGCATTGTGAAATAACTGCTTATTTGCTCTACCAAGCTTGACTAATCAAGTCAAGTATACCCAGGGGACATTTAGACAGATTGTTCAAGTACTAGTTCTCAAAATTAATAAAATACATTAATTTCTTCCAAATTGTTCAAGTATAGATGTTTGTATTAATTACATTCAACTAGTTTCTGCATAAATCTGTAAGTATTATATAGAAAATTAGGTTTCTGATCAAAAGGACAAAGGTTAAGATTTTATTTAGAGGCTTTTTTGGGGGTGGTAGAAGAATGGAGTGATAAGTAGAAGAAAGGTTGAGAGAAAAAGCAAAAAAATTTCTAAATAGTAAAACCATTTTCTGGAGCTCAGGAATTCCTTTTTTGCTAGTCTGACTAATAGAGACAAAGTCCAGACAGACTCAGCTGTAAAGAGGGCATGCTAAAAGCTTTAAGACATATAAAACATTAAAAGCACTGTCCTTGAAAATGTTATTTTTCTGTAAGACTACATCCATTTTTATGACAATTGTTTCAATTTAAATAAGCTTTTTTCTTTATCTAACTGCTCGGTAAGTTCTATTTGATTTAAATTTACCCTAACAATTCATAACTGTCTACAGTTTTCAATCATGTACAATATAAAATATTTTGATATGGTTTTAAATTTTTAATACAATAAAATCAAGATAAATATGTATGGCTTACTGAGATACACCATACATTGTTAAAATTTTAGGACCAATTCTGAAGGTCTCAAAACTATTTTAATTGTCTAATTGTTGAAAAGTTATATGACCATAAAGATAGGTTTAAGAAGAATAGAATGTTATTCTCGGTTTTAGTTGAGAATTAAAAATCTACTGAAAATATGATTTTTCAGATTTTTGTAAAGCAGAAACCTAATATAATATGTTTAAGAAGTACGTAAGTATTTTGCCAAATGCACTGTAAATGTTTTTATGGTGGTGTATATAACCTGAAGTTTTATGAAACATTTCAAGTCTGAAAAGATGA
>NW_010355078.1:0-1453 GCF_000700745.2 Antrostomus carolinensis | reverse complement strand
AAAAAAAATTAACGTGAAACTTTCTCTTTATGCATACTTCATTTCTCTCCTCTTTCCTCATCGCAACATTGCCTTCTATCAGACATTTCTTGACAACTCGTGTATTCTAGACTCTCTCCATATCTGCCTTTACATGCTACCACTTACATATTGCTTTCCTTGCCCTTTCCCAAGAGAATACACTCAGTTCACCCATATGAGAAGATGATGGAGTGTCTAGAAGTTAAGTTCTTTTTCCATTTGGATATTAACTTATATAACAGCAAAAGCTCCTGCAGTATTGAAGTGTTAACAAACTTCTTGCCTCTAAGTGTAAGCTGTGAGATGGAGCATAGCACTAGCAGAGCTGAAGATGAAGCACCTTCCATGACACACAGCACAACCTGGACAGCTGCAGCACAACTTGTTTCTTTTAACATCCCTTATATTTTCTACCTCTGATGTGCCGTACTGATATGGCGATGAATCTCAGAAATAAGTGCAGAAAGTGTTAGCTCTTTGTCAGTATACACTGACCAAAAAGCCATTTGTTACCTTCTCTGAGGAAAAAGTGGCAAACCAGTCAAAGTGCGGAGCTCAATCAGAGAGACGTGTTCCATCAGTTGGACCACATTGCTGAGAACAGCCAATGAAACAAGCACAGCAACTGTTACAGGACTGACACCCTCAAACACTAAAATAGTCATAAACTGAAATATATTTCTACTACTTTTGAAACAGAAAACTAAACCAGACCAGTGGTGAAACTTTTGGTACAGTAAGCAAGCTTTTTCCATCTCAGTCAGCTGAGTGAAAGGCCAGTGCATGAGTACAATAAATGGGACAATGAGACTGGAAACACAAGCATGGAGACATCACAAGGCACCAAAGACATCAAAGTAAGATGCAGTTATCACTAATCCCAAACTCCAGCTGATTATTCTGTCACATCTAGTGTGATGGGCATCACCATCACATCTGGTGATGCCCATTGCTGACATGAAAGTGGGCATCACCAGATAGGGAGGAAAAACATACACAATGCTCCCTGACCACACTACAGATAGTCCAAGCTTTTACTTCACTTCCAAAACATCCATTAATATCACAGCCAGTAACTAAAGAATTTCGGGAAGAAAATAGCCACAGATTTCACCAATTCTTTGTATTGTTTACATTCCTCCGAGTCTCTTCTAGTAATCGGTCTCTAATCAGTTTGGAAATTGAAGAGCTGTACTTCCTTTTGCTGCTGCTTCTCTAACACTTTCTCAGCTGATAGTACTTTTCTAAATTACACTGGCCATTTCCATTTCACCAACAGATGTAAAATGAACTCACCCCCCTACATACACACTTTACACTGTATATGAGAAGGGTAAAGTCTACTCTCACTTGATATGAACAGACCATGAGGATAAAACTTAACATAGCAGAGTAATCTGAAAAAGAAAGGAAGAAAGGAAGAAAGGAAGAA
>NW_010355077.1:0-1476 GCF_000700745.2 Antrostomus carolinensis | reverse complement strand
CTTCTCTTGCCTACATGTTCAGTGGCTCTGGCACCTCTCTAAAGCTTCTTTCATCATTCACTGCCTATCCCTCCTTTGTGGGCATGTTTAGGACCATCCTGCTTCCAAAGCAGCATCTGGTCTCTCACAGAGAACAGGGCAGAAGGTGGACTAACAAGTAGAAATGTCAGGTCATCAGGTTCTTATGAGCACACGCTGACCCGCCAGCACAGCCCTGGTGAAATACCCCACCTAGCAGAGTGGCTCAACGTAAAGCTGCATCCACAGTGGGGACCACCCAGTTAATCCTGGACATCTCCAGATCAAAGCATGCAGAACCAGACGGGCTGTGCAAGCCAGCGGGCTGGCTCTTGTGGGGTCACAGAGCTCTGGCAAATGCCCCGCAGCAGCTCCACTTCCCCAGCCTCAAATATGGGGGGAAAAAAGCCAATATTGTAACTGGGGCTTTGCAAAACGTGGAAGTAATTTTTAAATTATTTTTTCTGTTTGGAGAAATAAGTTGTGCTTGGACAGAAGTGCTTTGCAGTCCTGCAGCAGCCTAGAGGCACAAGCAGTGTAACGATAAAGGTACTTACAGGCCACCAAACCATCTGTCCTCCAGCTAGGAAGTAGCCTTTCACAGTGCTGCGCTGCGTCTTCCACATGGACTGGGAAAGCAGAAGAGCAGAGCAGAGGTTTCAGTGATCATTTCAGTCGCTGCTCAGAGCATCACCAAGCGAGTTCCCAGCAGGAGGTTCTGTACTGTCAGCAGGTGAAAGCCAAGGGTTTCTTGAAGGACCTGCAATTGCTGCTGGAAAATCCTTGGGGATGGGAGAGCAGCAGACAAGGGAGGGGCCAGCCAGTGCTGTTTTCTACCATCTCAGCATCCTGATTAAATGTTTTCTTTGTTAAGCAAATTAAATCACTCCAGATCTGTGAGGAAGACAAGCAATTTTGGACAAGAACTTGGGCATCCCTAGTTATTAGGCGTAGCCAGGAGAAATGTTCACCATTGCACATTACTCACTGGCTCCTGTTCTTCTGAGGTTTCTGATAGTTTCACGCAATACCGTGAGAGTTACACACCTCAGCTGAAGGCAGCGACTGTTCATCTCTGCCTTAGGACAGCCAGATTGTGCTTTTGTTATTGCAAACCCTGTGCCAAAAGGATGTCCTTCTGCCTTTTTAATTTACAGAATCTGCTGCTGAGACCACTGTGGACAAGCACAGGTGATTTATAGCAGAGCAATTCCTTCCTGGATGAAGAAAACATTATTATTAGCAATACCTTGTACTTAGACGACCTCTTCCTTACAAGGGTTCTCAAAACCTTGGCAAACACTAGAGCTGAACAGCTCTCCTCTGGAGCACTGAGGACACTTCCCAGGCTGAAGTGAGGGAAAGGACCTGTCAACTCTCTTCCTGCTTGTTCAGTTGAGTCCAGTGTGACCAGATTCAAGCCAAAGTGAACTAATTTGAGGCCCAAGCAGCCATATT
>NW_010355076.1:0-1459 GCF_000700745.2 Antrostomus carolinensis | reverse complement strand
CAGCTCTCTAATTTATCTAGATCTCTCTGCGAGGCCTCTCTGATACACTCTTCAGGGTTAAAAGGACTTACCTGTAATTACCACAGCCGCTGCACCCATCATCTTAGCAACAAGCACATTAACAAGGCCAATCGGTCCTGGGTACAAAGGGGAGAAAGAACATGTACAACTGCCAGACAGCACCAGCCACAGGCTCTGAACATGCCCAGAGCTCAGTGTGTTCCCTGGCTAAAGGAGGCTCTGGTCATGTTTCCAGGTAGGCAGCTCTGGGATCTGCCCCTCGGCATCCCGGTAACTCTGCCATGACCAACGCTTACAGCAGAGCCTAGAAGCATAGCTTGAACCCTGTCCAACCTCCTCCACACTGCATTAGGCAAAGAACTCAAGGACTGAATATGTTCACTGTACCAGAGCCAGACACGAAGACTTTGCTTCCCAGAGTGACTCCCGCTCTTTTGCAGGCGTGGATGGCCACTGAAAGAGGCTCAATAAGGGCTCCTTCTTCAAAGGTGACATTATCTGGAAGCCTGCAAGAACCAGACACAAGCAACAGTCACCAAAGAGGTTTATGAGGGTGATAAAGCAAGCCGTGACACTCGAAGACCAAATAGGGGTCTAAATCACAGTGGTAAAATACACTCTCACACTTGCTCTGAGAAATGCGGGGCTGGAAGGGATTTCAAGAGGTTGTGTTACCTCTTTCCTTCCTCTGAAGCAGCATCAAGTGCACCTAAATCATTTACCAGTGAGGTCTACCCAAGCACCAAACACAGGTGCCACAAACTTCCCCACATCATCTCTCCAGTACTTGGTGAGTCAACCCAAAAACTCCTTTTCCCTTTGGAATAAACCCTACAGCTGTGTATGCACCACCATGAAGGCTGTCCTATGGCTAGGACCCATCACTGAGCTTCCGGACCCCTCATCTGGGTTGAATCATTCAGCTTCATGCTTTTCAAAAACATCTTGCTGCCAATGGTGACGCCACATAAAGCAAAGGCAGCCAGATCCAGGTGTCCCCATCACACCCTGGATGTCCTTCCCAGATGCACAAGTGTTTCAACCAGTGGACTGGTCCCAGTACCTACTCTCCCAGCAATCAGGAAAAATGTGTACAGTGGGCATCAAATACAATTTGGACAGAAACAGCACCATAATGCAGCTAGTATAAGTGACAGAAAAAAGCAGAGGGGGGTGAAACCTTTTGGAACTGTTGACAGAAATAAATCTCAGCCCCACAACACAGCCCTCCAGAAAGCCACCAGTGTGGACTCTCACATAGCAGGTGCTGGGAGTTCTGTCTGCAAGGAAGGTCTTTCTGACAGCCCTGGGAAGCTCAAGGTCAGATCTCAGCCAAATCAACACAAAGCCAAAGTAATGAAAATGCTAGCTGAGGGAAGACAACTGTAAGATACCTACATGTCAACTGTATGAATTTTAACCTGGGCAAGTGCTGGAT
>NW_010355075.1:0-1458 GCF_000700745.2 Antrostomus carolinensis | reverse complement strand
TTTTTTTTTATTACTGGCTTCTGATCAAGTGAGTAAGTGCTTTCTAATATTCAGAACATGCTGTACAATTTATTTCTTTACAAACAATTTTAGAAAAAGTATTATGATCACAGAATTATACTCTATTTTTTATTAATTTAGACAAGTAACAGAAGTTTGCAAAAATATGGAATGAAACTCACTACTTCTGGTGAATTTATTCCATGAGTTTTGCATTCAGCATGCTGCCTGTAATATTTCGGGAGTATTTAACATGGTAGTACTTTATGAACCTGCTGGTTCACCTTAGTTCAGCTATGCTAGCATCACCTTAAAAAAAACAAAACAAAACACTTTTCTGAGCTTTTAAAAGAACTGCAGCATAAAATTTTGCTTTGTACTGCAATATAGCCTAGATGAGCTTCTGACTAAAGAAATCAAAATTTAAGTTTTGGGGGGAATTTCAGTGATAGAATGGCAAAGCTAGCTACAAAAGTGCTGGGTGCAGGAAGGAGAGCGTGGCAAATGGATCAGGAAGGCTCAGTAGTCTCCCTTTGAATGATTTATGAGCTCTCTAGCAGCCTTCACCGAATTCTGCATTTCAGAAACATGCCAGAGCAGCTGTTTGTAGATGTAACCAGGCTTTGCACATTATAAATAATGAAACAGTTATTTAGATACTACCACACTCAAGTGGTTTCTTCGAACTGAAGCTGTTGTACAAAGGGCAGAAGTTCTAGCACCTTTGTTTCACCTCTGGCTGGAGAGGACTGATGTAAGAGGGGGAAGAAATGCAGTTTTCCCAAGTCTCAGCCTGACAGTCTTCAAAAGCCTAGTTTCCCTTGGACTATCAGAAATGCAGAAAAAGAAGCATACAGCATGAGAATGTATTTTTGAGGAGGCTGCACTGGCCTGATGTCATATGGGCCTGTTACACCAAAGGTTTAACTGCTGTTTAGCCGTTTAACTGCATTACTTTTTCCACAGTGTCCTTAAGGTGACCAGATATGCAGAGAATTTAACCCAAAACACCTGGATGAAGGTGTGGGGCACTGAGAGGCATCAGGGCAGGCTCTTGAGCAGCATTTCAAGACCACTAGTTCTGTGTGGCTTAGGACACAATAAAGAAGAAATATGAGCAGGAAAGATCCTTTAGTTCTTTGCACCAAAAGGGGGAAAGTGATCCAAGCAGATTTCCCACAACCCTGACAAAATCATGGACTAAATACAACTGTGCAGCAGCCAACTGCCAGAGAAGGTGAAAGTTCCTGCTGTTCCCAGACTGAACATAAGCGTGAACAGTAGGAAGTTTGCTCAACTCTATTTTCTACACTACTGCTCAGCCTGAAAAATGCCCAATTTTTGAAGGAGATGATTTTTGATCTGTTCTTGGTCTTCACTCAGTACACCATCCTTCAGACACCATTCATGTCAATTCATGCTGTGACAGCACTAGAACAACTGAGACTAAATAATGTG
>NW_010355074.1:0-1469 GCF_000700745.2 Antrostomus carolinensis | reverse complement strand
GGTGGGTCTGCTCGATCCCTGCCTCGGGCTGCCCCGGTGAGTGGGCTCAGCGAGCCCTGAGGGGTGAATGCCATTCCCTGATCCGCAAACTTCCCTCTTTCATCCCGGGTAGGGAAGGAGCTGCTGGCTCCCAGAGCACCGTGGTGTTCAGTCAGTGCTTTAACCGCCTGCCTTGCCAGCTCCTGGGCATCTGTAATCTGTTCCGACCTCGGATACCCCGTTGTTCATAATCCTGCTTAGTTTTTAGCTGCACAGGCTGTGATCTGAGTGATTCCCAGAAACACCAGCCTCTGTGCAAAGCGGGTTTTCACGAGAGGGATGGGGGAGAGGGGAAGGGTCCCACCAGAGCAATGTGTTCCCTGAAGATGGGCAGTGATTTAGAGCAAAGGGAGAGCTCGGGGTGGGGGACTGGAGACCTTCTGTACCTCCACCAAGGTCAGGGCTTCGGGAGGAATTCAGAGCTCTCCACAGGGCTAATGGAGGGAGGTGGCTTCTGGAGAATTTTTTGGCTGGAAATGGTGCTTCCTCCCTGGAAAATAATTTTTTTCCATTCCATGCAGTACTCTTTTGCAACTGTAAGCCCAGGCAACTGGCTTCCAGGGAAAACACTTGTAAAAAAGCCTTTTCTTCTTCATTTTTTTTCCCTCCAACAACATCTAAAATGTCATTGTGTGGCAATGAGCAATTGTGCTGAGACAGAGATGGAGCTGTGTGGTCTGGAAAGGCAGAGTGTCTCGGAGGGGAGGAGAAGGCAGGTTGCTGGAGGAGTCATCGTCATGTCAATATTTTATTTTCTCTTCTCCAATAGGTTTTTGCCTTGGCATTTTAAGTTTTGTCTGTATTTTCTCAGGCACTGCCTGCAACAGAGGTGCTCAGTGAGCGCTGTGGGGTGGGGGAGGCCCAGGGCAGGAGCTCTTCTCCTAGCTTGGTGTGCAGCCTCCCCCTGCCCCAACTCAGGGGTGTGAAAATGGCAAATTCTCAATTGTTTGTTCTACCTCACTGTTATTCCAGTCCAGAGGCTGTTGCAGGAGGAGCTGAGCAGGACCTGACCCCTGAATGCTTAGCTCTGAGAGCTGTGTGGGGCACGTGGTTCTCTGGAGAGTGCTTCCAGTGGTAATGGTGACCAGTTCTGATCCAGCACGGCTAGGAGCTCTGATCCCAAACGGTGTCACTGTCAAAGCTGACAAGTAAAGGGTGCATTGGCTATTTATCTCCCACGTATATTGCTAAATAGGTAATACACCCTCCCTGAGAAAAACACATCTCTCTAAACCTGGTTATGCCTCTGCCTCGTAGTGACCACAGACTTCTCTGAGAACCTACAGGTGCTTTCTTTAGGAACTTCTCAAGACCTTCTCTAGCTGGGTTCCTAAAACAGATGCTGTTGTCTACAATCATAGGTAAAGACTTTTTCCACCTTCTGCAACTGCAGGGTAGTATTTTCTCTCTTGAGCTTTTTTTATCCTAGG
>NW_010355073.1:0-1470 GCF_000700745.2 Antrostomus carolinensis | reverse complement strand
AAACCATTCTATGATTCTATGAATCTATGAAATTATTATACCCTTTGTGAAGTCTGTGCAAAGAAGCTGTAAGATACAAAAAAGCATAAATCAAGGTAAAAATAAGACTCAAAAAATAGAAAGTGCCTCCTCTTTCTTGTGGCTGACATCTTCTCCAAGGAACTCTCAGTTTGCATAAGCAGCTTCAGTCTCAGGGACATATTTTGAGCAAGTGAATTGTTTGAACTGTTGCTTGTAAAGAGCAGACAATATTGCCACAGATTGTAGAGGTTTCTCCCCTGAGGAAGTCAAGTGCTTCTGTTTTGCACAAGTTTCTCAAAAGAAGTGTTTTCTATCCAGGCAACCTGCTTCCTACATGTATGAAATTATAATGTACACCAGACTCAAATACAGAGGGTAGAAGTCCGTAGGAACTCAGAAAAACTTTCTCCTCCTTAGAGAAAGATTTAGACTACCTAAATAGTTCACTACGGGAAAGTTTTTCAGATTTTCAGAGCACACAACAGACCTGTTTGTCTGCTTATCCCTACTACAAGTAAAACGCATCACAGCAGCCAGAACCTCTATTTATAGTCATAAAATTCAATAGTATGCAAAGACTGAGAGGGAAAACAGAATTAAGGTTTTGCTCATCTGTTGCAGCAAGAGTGGCTTTTGACATTTTTCTTTGAAGAAATGCATAGACCAATTTTCAAATGGAGAAGGTAAGTACATAAATTGTGCTTTTCTAAGTCAAAACTAAGTAGCACATTCTTTTCAGTAAAGTAATTGTAGGATTATGGATGTCTCCAAAAAACATAGATTTAAAGACAGTGTTTGCTATTCATTATGTTAATCCTTCAATTTTCTTTATTTAAGTTCATGTTCTGAATCTTATTCCTGTCCGTATGATTTGGGTATTCACTGTATAAGCAAAAATTCAATCCATTAAAGTTATTTGCATATCAGAATAGTTGACTGAGCACAAGACTCAAATACTGAATTTTAATCTATAAGAACATAAAACATACCAGCAGGTAATGAGCTAAATCCAAGTTTAGTTTTGGCCACCACTGAGAGATGTTTATAATAAACAAATGTATGATTATTTGCCTGCAAGAAATTTTACTTCCTACTATCCAGAGTGTGGCAAGTGTTCTTAAGTAAGAGACTTTATTTTCTTTCCAGAGCCTTGTATTTTGTTTTGTTTAGAATTATTACAGTATATAGTTTATTATTTAATTATATATCTTGTCACCTCTTATAAGCAAACTGTGTAATATGTTCAAGAGAAGACATAGGATCAACACTGCGCTTTCTGTTCAACCTCAGTATCATTGCCTGTATAGAGACCCTCAAGAGGGATCATTCTATTGTTTCCATGTTTTAAATTAACCTGTGGTTGTGCATCACATTATTTTAATTAGTATAAGTGCCAGTAAGTCATAGGACCACAGAAAGTTAGAGATTGGAAGGGACCTCGAAAGATCA
>NW_010355072.1:0-1469 GCF_000700745.2 Antrostomus carolinensis | reverse complement strand
CCAATTTACCTCATTTAGCTTGTATGTTCTGCAATTAATTATTTAGATCTCGGATACTGGATATTTTGAATATACAAATGAAATGGTGAAGGTCCTTGGCTAAACCTTTCCCACGCAGGCGCCCAGCTCTCCTCCTGGCCTTGTTTACCAGCTAGCTGTTTTTTCAGCACACAATAGGTTTGCTCGTGGCCTGTTTTATCTGACATTGCCGCGGTGGAGCAAACGTTCGCATGTCACAGCAGCCCTTTTTAAACCTCACACCACTTATTCAGCAGAAGCAGAGACGTCAGATTGTGGAAGTAGCGATCGCTTTCTTAGAAACCTTACTGAAATGGAAACAGCTATTTTCTCTTCCCTTCAGAAGTGGCTCTGGAATTCCTGAAGTGAAAAACTCAGGAGCAAGATGAAAACACTGATAGCTTGTGTTGCACAAAGCAACTGCTGGCGTCTGACCAACGCTGCTGCAAATTCTTCCTTTTGGCACCGAACTGTTACACTTACGAAGGGCAGATGAAAATTGTTCTAGATTTATGTTGACTCTTGTCTAATTGTAGTTGTGCTTTTCTGATACAGCCTTCTCTCTAATGCCAGCAAAGCTTTGGAGGACATATAAACTTATCATCATTGTATCATTCCTTCATCAAGAAGGAACTAATTTCAAGAGGCCCCCAAATAAATGTAATATTACTTCTGAACACATAGATCTTTTCCATAGTATAAGTGAGAAGCTTAGGCTGAATCCCAGGAATTGATTCCTATTTAAGTATATGGGTTACTTTATCTCAACCATGGGAGCACAATCTTTCACCTTTAAATTGATCCAAATTCTCTTGTAAATCTGGCAGTGTGTGCAGCTCCAGACTAAATATTGTCAGACATTACTGGCTCTGATCAGCTGAAACAAATCCCTCGCCACAGCCCTTCCTGCCTCTGCCCTGGGGCTGGGAGCCCCGGCCCTGCTCCAGCAGAGCAGGCTGCATGGTTCCTCAGCATTGGAAATGCTGCTGCTGCCATCTTGTCTGGCCAAGGCCTGCTGCAGCTGGGCTCCCAGTGACTCCAGTGTGCTGCATCCCCTTCCCCTGGGGAAAGGAGACATCCAGCCCATTGCAGGCAAATTCCAGGAAAATGAGGAGAGGGTATTTGACTCTGGGAGATGAAAGCCACATGCTGAAAGGTGTGCCAAAACCCCTGTTTTGCTTATGCCACAGAGCAGGGTGAGTCCGATGTGTTGACCATGGCAAACCTGCTCGTGTCCATTTGCCAGCAAGCTGGGAGTGTCTGAAAAACTCAGTGCATCGTACACTCAGCATTGTGGGGTAAGCAAAAATGGTTTGCAATACAACATCTTGCAAGTAAAGGCACGTATCGATGAAAATTTCAGAATGGAAATGAATCATCGGGGGGAGACAGTGATGGGACTGGGTACGTCAGATGGGAGAAGAGGTGCAAAAGGTGGGCATTCAACCCAC
>NW_010355071.1:0-1469 GCF_000700745.2 Antrostomus carolinensis | reverse complement strand
TGTGTGTGTGTGTGTGTGCACTGGAGCAGGGTTGAGTGATCAGGGTGTTGCCTTCTCACGGGGTCTGTTGGGATGTTAGAATCGCATGCATCTAGTTCCTATTTAAGTAAAAAGTGATGTTTTTTGAAAGAGAGGAGTGTTTGGGTCTTCTGTACTTCACTTTCTTCTAGAAAGGTCTATCCCGTTCCTTTTTACTAAGTAAAGAGGTGATTTAAAAAAAAAAATAAAAAAGCCAAACATGAAGTGTTTTCAATGTTACACTCACAATATATGGGATATAGGAGTTACATTTATGGCATGTGTTGTGTTTAACAGCTGGATGAAATCAGTGGTTTCATGTGAAATACTGCAGGACTCTGCATTCTCGAATCAAGGCCAGGAGCAGCTCAATGACTGAAGAATTGTCAACATCTTGTGCAATTGCACTAAGTGCTTCTTTTCCTTGATCTGCAACTTTATTTGACAATTAAATCCATTTCAACGCAGAAGTTAAACATTTTTAACAGGACGTAGCAAAATCTTTTGTCCTGAATGATTTTTTCCTCTCTTTCATAATTAAGTACAAAGTGTGTCACAGGTCTTGCTATTCACTCTTACTAAATACCTGCTTACTGTGGAATAATTGGTATCAGCAGATGACAGAGCTGCTAGTAACCATGCATTCAAACGCATGTTTTTAATTTGCATAATCAAATACTTTGTTGGTGTCCTTGGAAATTAGGATGAAAGATGATTGTGTGCTAAAAATGAAAAATAGTATTTAGCAAATTACGTGTATCCAGTACAACAGATGAACTGCTCTGGAGCCTTGATGATCCCTGTTGACTGGTGTATCCAACAACCTCCTCAATCCTTTGCAGTCATCATTTCTGTCATCTGCCTTTATTTATCCAATTGTTTCCCTGACCAATGTCTCATCGATATGAAATGTACAATCAGGTCTTAAATCTGATTAATTATTTCAAGGCTTGTAAAATGCTGGGTGAAGCAGACCTCCCAGGGCCGGTGGTCAGCGGGGTTTCCTGCATTCCACTGAGTTCAGCTCAGTTACAGCAGTTTGTCTTGATTGTGACAGTTTGTACCAACTGCCCACTTAGCTGTGTTAATACTGAAGAAAATAGTTTTTATACTTTTTGAAAGATCAATTTTTTTTTTTATCTTGCATTCAGAAGTTTGCAGAAAATTTTAGTTAGGCAGAGGTAATATTGTCAAGAGAAGAGTTTAACGTATCAAAGTAGTAAAAGAAAATTAATGCTATTTTTAAATTAAATAATGGTAGAAAAATGTTTCCTTGGAAGGCTGAATGCTCAATCCCAAAGATAATGCTGCAAAATACTGAAAACTCTTATAATTTTCCTACTTGTGCAACAAGAACTTTGAGCTTAATCCAGAACCATCTCAAGAGAATGGAAAATTCAGTGTTGAGTCTGAATTGCCCTCTTAAGATGCCTGCTGACTCCCAGAACAGA
>NW_010355070.1:0-1467 GCF_000700745.2 Antrostomus carolinensis | reverse complement strand
AGAAACTTTGTGTTAAGTTCCCTGAGGTATAATATGATCAAATTCAGTGATCAGCGCCACAGACCTGCTCTTAAAATCACTCTTGCCTGGTCACTGTGCATGACAGTGACCTGACATTGCTCTCTATAAAAGCTGACCTGGAGCACTGTAGTGCAGCACTGCACAGGGTTTTCTTTTTCTTGTAAATCATGTGGAAAATGGTAAAGTTTGTTAGCAAGATGGCAGGAGCAAGGGCAATACTAGATTAGATTTGGTACAAAAGGAGAGACCTAGTTTTTACTGAATCTGAACCTAGTGCATCTGCTACCCTTTAGATGCAGATGAAGAAATGCTAAATTGATGTTATTGATACTGTAGTGCAGCATTCTGATCCCTGATATGTGAAGGATATTTACATATCTTGCCTTTTCCTTAACATGAAGCTAGGAGAGATGCCCAGGGAAGAAACAATGCCAGATGGAAGAGGAGGACAGCTGGACTAATGCTTGGATCAACCATCATGCCTTTCCAAGGTGGCAGCTGGAAGCCAGATGAGATGCCACCGAGCATCTGCAATGGCACAAGCTGTTGTTTTAGGCTCCTTCTATCCAGTAATGGAATAAAAGTGCAAAGCTGCTACGAGGAGATACAACACTAGCTTGTAGTAAATGGAAAAGGAGCCTCTGGGATTCAAAGCTTGGCCTTCGATGAGGAGCCTTGCAGGGCAACAATGCACTCTCCCACCAGGCGAGCAGCCTCTTTGGCTGTGCCTCTGTGCACTGAAAAGCCACCTGCCCCATGCCCATAGTTGTGGACCACCGGGAGCTTAACTCCTCCTTGGCTCCAGACCTCTCTCTGCAGTCTCACGCACTGCCTGGATGGCCTCAGGCCCACCTTCACCTTGATATCCTGAGCTCCCTGCAGTGAGGGCTCAAAGGAGCAGCATCTGTCAAAGATGTCTTTAGTAGTGCTGGGATCAGGGGTGAGACTCCAGTTCTCCTTTTCCCTGGTTCCCCCTAGGGTCACCCTGTGTATCCCTGGGTAGATGTAAGTTAAGCCATCCCCATCCCGGATGAAGTTTTTCACCCAAGGAGCATGAACCTTGAGTACTTGTCCCCTGACAGGGAAGAGCTTCTCATCCCCCACCAGCTGGTGGGCTCCAATGCCTGCACAGTTGACAACAACATGATATTCACGGTGCAGCTCCCACAAGTCTGCAACTTTTCTGGTGTACATCTGGATGCCACTTGCTTTCAACCTGCAAAATGTGAGGCAGAAAAACCTCTAAACCCTCATGTAATTATTCTGCACATTAAGTAAATGAGACAGATTGCCTTTAACATACTGATCAAAACCAAACAACAGGTAAAGCAAAAAGCAAAGAAAATGCCATGGGGTTTCTGTTTGTGATTTGTCTGAGTTGGTCTCCTCAAAGCTATTTTTCAGCTTGTTTGGGCTGGAAAAGATCATAGAATCATAGAATGGTTT
>NW_010355069.1:0-1460 GCF_000700745.2 Antrostomus carolinensis | reverse complement strand
GAACCAGCTCTGGCCCAGCTCACACCAGGGCGCTCTCATAAATACTCCAAGTCACTAATTACAAAGCCTTGAACTGTGGTAGCAGGAGGACATCCTGGAGAGAATTAGGGTCTGCCTGCCCTGCATTAAAGCTTCCATCATCCATCGCAGAGAGCTGGTCAGTCCTGAGCTCACTCCGATGATCCACATGCATCTATCCTCCACATCCAGCAGCTGTGCCAAAAGCCAAGGTGAGGATGAGTTTTCTAGCCCACCTCTCTTACCTGGCTCTTATATTTTAGTTGACCACAACACACCAGTGCCTATGGACAATTTGCCTTAGGTGCCAATGTTAGCACTAATGGGATGGTGTCTCCAGCTCATCTTTCATCCTTCCAGGGTAGCAGCAGAGAGAGACAGCTCTTGGCTCATATGAGAAGGGAATGAAGGGTCCCACAGCACAGAGAGGACAACCTGCATCTTCATTTTAAACAGGCTGAAAACAAGGTTCCCTCCCTGGCTACCTCTGAAAACCGATGATATCAACAGGAGTTTTTCAGACTTGCTTCATAGCCCTTCTCTACACAAACTATTTCAGTGAACAGGAGATATAAAATGAAAGAAAGTGTTCTTTTCTTTTAATTCCATGAAGAAAATTTAGGAGAATCACCTAGTGAAGCGAAGAACTATTCCTTAAACGAGCTTACTTTTCTGTGTCACAGATAACATTGTCTTTTGTTCAGACTAAAACAACTTCAAGAATCCAATTTACTTGTCTTCAGTACACTATGTTTTTAGCCTACTTTCCTCAGGAAATGGGGCTTACTTATGTGATTGTGCTGTTTATATATCTATATGCCATCACTCCCACACTAATAACTTTTGAACGTGTTGGCCAATTCCAACCAAATCTGACAGAGCGGTAGAGTTTTCAAAAATACTGAATCCTTACAAATTTAATGAAATACGTGGGTGGGTACATATTTTCCCCCACCAAGGGAAAGGCTGCAGAGTGAACTCAGCCATATTATTAGACAGAAGAGAATACACACATGCACCCGCACACACACAGACACACACCAGGGCTGTTATAAAATCCCCAGGTGCTGGTAAGTCAGAGCTCACGTTGGCATTAGATGGTGGATATTCCACCCCTGAGCCCCAAACACCAGTGAAATGAGCATCAGGATTCCTCCACCAATGCACCCACCATCTATTTTGTGCTTTTCTTTCCATTTGGACGATGCAATTTGGTGTGGGCACTGCAGGGGAGTGTTTATTCATTTAGAAGCTTTAAAATCCATCGGGTTAATTATATGAAAGCCTTTCTAGCTGGTTCTAGGTTTGCAAAACCTTGCTCTTTTCTGGTTCCGCCTGCTGAGGAGAGACAGTCTGTGAAAAATCCCTCACAAAGGGGAAGAGCTTGAGCAGAAGGATTGTGGGTTTCAGGCAAAGAAGGGCAATGGAGCTGGGGAAGGGTC
>NW_010355068.1:0-1449 GCF_000700745.2 Antrostomus carolinensis | reverse complement strand
CGGCACACCCCTGCTTCCCATCTGCTTTGCTGAGAGCATCTCCTCCTTGGCAGGCACTCGGCGCTGGAGGCACTTGGGCTCCCCACCCTCCAGCCCAGCCCAGGAGAAAGGAGGTCAGTAGGAGGTGGAGGAAGGCTGAAAACCTTCTCCCAGCAGAGGAGATGGCAGTAGCAGCCCAGCTGGAGAGACTCCAGCCTGAGTAAGTGTGCGCCGGCTCTGGGCACAGCCTGGGGCAGTGGAGCAGCCGTGACCCTGCAGAGATGTCCAGCTCCCCCGTCCCTGTGTCCTGGGGTGGACAGGACACCCTCTGATGTCTACTAACATGGGCATGCCCTGGGTTACCCCCACAGCCACGGCCCAAAACTCACCGCAGGGTGAAAGGCTGGGTGCTTGGGAACCGGGTGGGTGCAGGGGCTGGACGCGGGGAGCGGCAGAAGGGGTCTCTGGCAGAGGCTGAGGGATGACCTTTCCCTGGTGTTGCAGCCACCTTTCCCCACGAGCGGTCCAGGTCCTCGCAAGGCTGGAGCCACATCAAGAACGGAGGAACATATTCAAGCACGTCGCTGAGAACAACAGGCGGCATCAAGAGCAGCAGAGGCAGCTCCTCTGGTAACTGTCTCCAAAAAGGGATGGTGCTTCCCCGGGCTGCAAGGCCCATGTCTCCACCGAGGACAGCTCTGGGGGAAAGAGGGCGTTTCTCTGCAGCCCTCGTGAGACAGAAGCAGGTTCTGGAGGCTGCCTTTGGCCTGGGCCTGCCTGACAGCCGAGGGCACTGCCTGGACACCCAGAGTTGGCTTTTCAGACGGGATGTAAAAGTCCTGGCTGAAGACAGAGGGATCCCTCTGATGGCCGGCTCTCCCCTTTCCAAACCAGAGGGCACGTCCTTCCCGTGCAGAGTCCTGCCCCAAGACACCTTGCCCCGAGGGGGGACACCTGTACGGGGACACACAAGCTCTCGGCCCGGCCGGACTCAGCCCCAGGCTGTTCAGCGGCACTGAGGACCTTCTCCTGGGCTTGGGCACAAGGGGCCTCTCCCACTTCACAGACACCTTGAGGCCTCATGGCAAGCAGATCCCAGCCCAGGCGGCCTGAGCTAAGCCTGCAGGATTTCTCTGCCTTCCCCCTCCCCATACGATCATACGCTTTTCTTTTTCCCTCCCTAGCACGAGATGCCACAGCGGAGGGAGAGCTGCCAGGAGCGGTGGCCGCAGCAGTGGCTGTTAGCAAAGGGGCTGGGAGGTTCTCAGCTGCCGAGATCCACCTTGAAATACAAAATCAAGAGCTCTGGGGCTGTTCCCAGCTGGACTGACTGGCCTGTGCCTGCTGATGGATCTGTCTAAAGGGATTGTGCACCCGCCACGTGTGATCCCAGAACTGCTCGTAGGGGCAGGAGGGAGGAAATTCCTGTTGGGGATTTGAAAGCCAGCGACAGTCTTGGCTGCAGTGACC
>NW_010355067.1:0-1451 GCF_000700745.2 Antrostomus carolinensis | reverse complement strand
AAAAAAAAAAAAAAGAAAAAAAAAAAGTTATCCTTAAATTCCAGTCAGCTAACCTTAACTTTTCTTCTCTCAAGAGTCATATCCCATGGAATCCTTCCAACCAGATCACTGAAGAGGTTGAAATCTGTTCTCCTGAAATCCATGGCTGCGATCTTGCTTTTTGCCCTGCTTCCTCTACTTGGGATACTGAAATTCACGATCTTGTGGTAACTGTAGCAAATGATGCCCCCAACTTTCATATCACCGAGCAGTTCTTCCTTGTCCTTCAGTATGAGGCCTAGCAGAGCATGTTCCTGACATAGGTGATCGGGGAGCCAGAGAAAGGTGTTGTCAATGCCCTCCAGAAATTAACTTGTTTGCTTGTGCCCTGTTTTGCTGTCCTAGCGGATATAAAGGTGGTTCAAGCCCCCCATGAAGACCCCAGAAACTAGTAGTCACACATTATATTTCCCAGATCACCTTAGCAGTATCACTGATGTCCAAATAGAAGAATAGCAGGGAGTGACAGTGAAGAGCATTGGATAAGCCTTAATAACCTCTCCATAGCATTCCAAATCCAAGCTCCTGTCAAGCAGTAAACATCTCTAGGTGAGGGGACAGGTTGACAGACAGGGGCCTCCATTCCTAACAGCAGGGAGTCTCCTACCACCATCCCTACTTCCTTCTACTCATCCTGAATGGCTCAGACACAGTCCTCAGAAATACTCCAATTGACAGCATTCTCAGTTCCTTATCAGTTATGAGGGCAGTGAAGTTATTCTGTAACTGCAAGTCATCATGTAGGGTAGAAGCCTTCTTTCTCGTATGAGCGTCACCAGAGTTATCATGATGGGAGTTTCAATTGTCCAATTTCACAAGCACAGGCTTTTACTAACTTTACATAACAGTTAAAGGTTTTGGCTCTTGAAGCTCTCAGAGGAGATTTGGACAGTCTCTGTTTTTTCTGATGCTGCAGTCTGCTGACTTCCTCCAGGAGTTCCTTTGCTTGGTAACACAGCTCCTTAAGAATCACACAGTTTTTGCAGGCTAGAATGGAATCTGCCCCAGCCTCAGCAAGAGCCCTGCAGCTTGGGCCTTGCAGAGTTGCATTCTCCTTCTGAAGCTCCATTCAAGTCCAAGAGTCCAATCACAAAGAGACAGTTACTCCAGCAACACCTGTGGGCTGTGCCCTTTAGCAGATGACTACTGTACCTGAGGACAAGTATGCTGGATAAAGTTTATTAAGCCTTCCTTCACATCCTGCTACATAAACAAATGACTTTCAGGGGTGGTGAAGGGGAAGGCTGCTTCTTACCTAGACCTTTCCCTAGCATGGGCTAAAATGGTCTTTGACCCTTCCTAATCATGGGTCAGCTAGAACAAAAGCTGTTGGCATCCATTAATCAAAGGCACCTGACAGAATTCCTTAGAAGCTGCTAGACTTTATCTTTATCTTTATCTTTATCTTTATC
>NW_010355066.1:0-1444 GCF_000700745.2 Antrostomus carolinensis | reverse complement strand
CCCTCTGTTTCCATGGTAAACAACAGAAATCCAGTCAATATTCTTAGTGGACTCCAAAGGCTCATTCATGAGACCAGATGTAAGTATTTATCCCACACTGAGATGACACTGTTTTTGTAGAGTGTCTTGACTAAATTTGCTATACTCACCATGATGGGAGCCCAGACAGCTAGCTTAGATATCAACACTGAACTGTGGACTCTTAAAATAGAGATGACACCTGTTGCCATTTCCATTTAAAACTTTTGGGATTCTGCACCAAAAGCTCTCCAGAGCTGCTCTTGTTTTTATTTTTAAACTATAGTGTTTTTCTTCTGTTCCCTCAGTTCCTTAGAAGAACTGGCCCTTTTCAGGGACAAGTCAAGGATAGAAGGAGAAGATTCCCAGAAGCTTTCATTCAAGTTTACCCAGTTTGTCCTACTTGGCCATGGCAGGTAGGTTCTTCCTGAAGTGCTCTGACCCAGAACCTACATGGTGGGGTAGGGGAGATCACCCACTGGACAGACCATTCATTAATGAGGGTGGTTGTCTCAGAATGATACCTGAATTTTAGGACCCACACATACATAGAGAAAAGATTAATCCAGGTACTAACAGAGCACTTTTTGGGAATAGTTCAAAACATCCAAAGGTTCATTTACAAGACTGACATCATCAATGTTTCTCCACATCCTGTTTTCTATGTTTTTCTTAGAAAGATCAGAGTGCTAGATTATGAAATTAATTGCTAATTTACTTATATATTTGTTCATACTGTGCCTACTGGCCAAACCTATCATTGTAGTTATGGGAAGTTTAAGCTAAGAAAGAAGTAATAGACAATCAAGAATACCTTGTTTTGTTATTTGACAGGTTATAATAGGTAGAATAATACTGTGATAGTTCATAATATACTACATACAACTGCAAGTAAAAACCTAAAGCTGTGATAACTACAATGAAAGATCTCTTCCAACCATTGCCTATGTTTTGTTTTGGTTTGGATACTTCAACACTCACTATGTCCTCTTATCTTGACACGCTACTCCTCAAGCGGACCACAAACTTTCCTGACAGGGAGCTGACTACAGCACTTCTTAACACATACTTTCACAAACACAGTAATAGATAATACCTGTGTTTATAAACATAATGTAAATGTAGATTATACCATTGTTCATTGTTTTTATAGATTCTTTTTCTAAACCATCAAATTAAGTTTTACATTACAAAGAAACACAATGAACAAGCAACTCTTATTTCTCATGCTTCTTAAGTTTTTCTCTTTACCTTTTACACCAAGATATTTACAACAACTCTACATATTGTGTCTTCATTCATGAGAGTTACTTACGGACACAACCTGGATCAGGCACCCAGCCATTCTTGGTGCATTCAGCTGTGCTTTTGCCAGTCAGTGTTTTAAAATGATATCCAGGATTACACTGTATTGTGATTATATCAC
>NW_010355065.1:0-1452 GCF_000700745.2 Antrostomus carolinensis | reverse complement strand
TTTTTTTTTTATTTGTACAAACTGTACTCCTTTTGTTTGTCATTTTAGCTTAAATATTTGTCTGTGGAATCTTTTCTTTTTTCTTCTAAATTATTCTATTTGGGGAGCTTTTGGATGTCAATCATTGCAAAAAGAACCAGCAGCAGACAATAAACGACAGTCCTTTGTCATCTGAAGCAAAAGATCCTGAGGCTCTCAAAGGATGAACTTTAAACTTACATCCTTTCATCAGGAAAATAATAACCAAAATAGATTAATTTTAAAAGTGTACAAAAGGGAATTTGCAGAGTACACAAGCCAATAGGAAATAATGTTCATTTATTGCTCAAGGGATGCTGCTATGTTTGCTGCATTGTTACCCTAGATAGCTTATGCTCATGTGAACAAAAAAATAAAAGAGCAGATATAGTTCAAGAGGGGATGATATGAATTAAGGATGAACAACAAGATAGATTACTGTCAAAGCATGCTAGTCAGTCTGAGGGTTACCCTAGCCTGGGGTGTTTCCAGAGACTGTAGCTCAGGATTTTTATGAGCTATCAACCTTCTAATATGCTGCTGAAGCAACTTGTAATTTAGGGGCCAATATTTGCTGTGTATTTCCTTTGGATTATGTAGATTTTCTCTCTTCCATTTTTCTAAATCCTACCAGCCCTTCAACAGCAGCATTTAACTCAAGGTAAAGAAAATCAGGTCTTGTTCCTGACTTCTGCAATGGCTAAGTGTCTGTTTGGTCTGCAGTTTTGCATATAGACTTAGTTCCCTAAATACCTTCCAAATGTCATGCTTCCTAAACAATCTGTAATTGTCCTTAATGTTTAAGTTGCATAGCATATCTTTCAAGAAAGAATTTTTATTTAATCTGACTGAGGAGTAGAACATAGTGTCCATTCATGTAATGCCTTAAAGTATGTTAAGAACCCTATGTTTCTAACCAAACAAGAAAACCAACTATGTTTATTAGTGAACTTTATTACTATTTGTATAAAAAGACAAAATAGATCTGAAACCTTTACAGAGAAGGAGAATTTATAAGAGCTAAAGCAAAGAGATTTGGTAACATGACCTTTTAACAAGCTGCAGCCAGTATCCTGAAGTTGAAAAGGAAACAGAAAAATGAAACGGAAGAGAAAATATGGTACAATCTAGTTACGACCTGCTGCTAAAATGACAATATCACTCTCTGAAATACTGTTAAAGGCAGAAAGAAAGACAACAAAGAGGAGTAGTTAAATATTTACCATCTGAACCTTGTAAAGGACTCAGCCATACAACAGCTATCACTGCCCTCGATGTGTTGCTTCAGGAAGAGCTGGATTCCTTGGAACCAGACTATTATTCTGCTTTGTAAGGTGGCAGTGTTTAAGGGTCAAGAGACTAGGAGAGGCACAGAACTGCATTTGTCTGGATTGTTGAAAGATTAATGGGAAAAAAAAAAAAAAAAAAAAAAAA
>NW_010355064.1:0-1468 GCF_000700745.2 Antrostomus carolinensis | reverse complement strand
CTATTCCCTGGGGTGGGGGAGAGCGAGCAAGTGACTGAGCGGTGTTTAGCTGCCAGCCAGGTTAAACTGCAGCACCTGCTTTTCATATATATGAAGCAGAACAAGAACATGCGATTTTCTATGTGAGCAGAACCATAACTGTTCACAGACTATAGACAGGAGGATTTCCACTACTGTTTTAACAAGAGGTCAAATAATTAGGCCTAAAAGAATTAAGAACTCATAAAGCAATAGTAATTTCTTTTTTTTTTTTTAACTCTTTTTTACCTGACATGAAAGTCAGTTATTTAATGTATTTTTGTCAACAACTACATAGCTCTGGTTAACGCTTTTCAGCAAAACATATAAATTCAGCAAAACATATTACCCTCATTAAAACTTATTCTATCATTTTTTCTGTGAAATCTCATCTTAACTGAGACACCAGGGAGACCACTAAAAAACTCAGATAAAGAAAGACAAAACCCATAAATACATAATCTCACTTGACAAATTAAAAAGCTACACAGCCAGGAGATGCACCTAGCAGACCTTTTAGGTCTTTCAAAATTAAGGACACAACCTGCATGAAAGAGTGAAGGAGGAAATTCTTTCAGTTGTTTAAAAAGACAAGCCCCTGAATATTTTTTAAAAGTAGTGTTTACAGCCACATCAGTAGTTACCTCTGATTTGATAAAAACTGTACTTTTAAAAATCTGTCCTGTAAACACTTGCAATAGCTCAGAGAAAGCAATACCAAACAACATTATAAAAAACTATGAAATGTAACTACATTATTCAACAAAATGAAGCATCTTGAAAAACACTGTAGGAAAAAAAAACAAACAGAAAAGAAAAGAAAGTCACACATAAAACCTCACAACTGTCTTTCTGATGACCGCAGCAAAACCAAAACACAGAGTAGTTTCACCTTCTTGGGCAAGAAGCAACACAAAAGAGGAATTTAACTTTTACCTTCTCCCTTTCCTTTAAAGGTCAGAGCTACCAAAAAGATGCTCAGCAGAAACAAACAAACAAACAAAGGTGCTGCTGATGACAGAAGAAAACTATGACTTGCCTCATATTGCAAAAACCAAAACTTATTTAACTGGGCAGCCTCTGAGAAACCTCAAGTCTTTGGCAGAATTTGGATTTCTAGTTGGCAGGGAAGTTTGTCACATCTAAAAACTGTCACTGATGGCCACTGCCTTCACTGGAGACCCCGTTCTCCAGCACAGTCACAGTTGGAACAGCCCTGGAGCTGAATCAGTGACAACCGAAGTTCCCTCTTGGGAGCCCAACGGCTGAAGCCGACCGAGCTGCACAGGCTGACTCGCTGCCCCACAGGTGAGGTGAGGTGAGATGGGGGGCACATGGGCACACGTGGGAGCACTCACGTGTGGAACGATGTAAGATGCCAGTCAGGACTTGGCCAGACATCTTCTCCCGTTCCTCTGTACGCTGCCTGGCTACCAGACACCTCTCACCC
>NW_010355063.1:0-1411 GCF_000700745.2 Antrostomus carolinensis | reverse complement strand
GATATACCTCTATAAAATGGCTATGTTTTTAACATGTCTTTTTCAACACATGCCTTTTCCTTATGCAGTTTGATTGTCACAGTCAGATCCTGTACTGCATCAAAAACACAATAGGTTTGGTTTTCTTGTGTTTTATTTTCTTAAGAAATTACAATTAATTCAGAACTCCTGTAAGCATATTGTTTAAAATGTTCTTTGCAGTGTAGGCTCACTTGTGCTTGCCTCTGCTGATGGCATTTTGTTCCTGGTTTTGTGGGCTATTGCACTTTACTGGAAAATAGAAAGGGGAGCATTGAAATGCACTGTGAATGTTGTAATATAATCTGTTGTCTGGACGGTACTGACAGGTGGTGGGATATAAGTTGGTCTTCTCAGCACGAACTTGGACTCAAATTTGTGGTTTTGCCTAAAGACCAGCCCCAAGCCCAATTCCATATGCAGATATAAGGCTGGGTCAGCTACCTGACACCAACACAAAGCTCCTGGAATGGTCTGCATTTAAAATAGAAAGAGATCATGGTTTTTCCAAAGCTGCTACATGAATTACGGGCAGCAGCAGCTGTGAACTGAAATTGTCTCTTTCCTTACTGTGCCATACCTACTGCATACTTTTGGCATGCGTTCCCTTCAATGGGGGACTAGTTCCAAAAATCTTTCAGAGACACCAATACCTCTTCATTTGTCTCTACTTTATTCATTTTGTTGTCTGAGCTATTGAACTGTTCCTCGAGTCACCTTGGGGGAAGAGGTTTACTCTGGTGTAGTCAGTGGAATTAATTATTTTCATGCTAAATGCTCTTCTGATTTTCATGATATTTCCCTGGTCAGCCTCTTGCTGGGATGAGCAAACTAATACTGCTTCATTGACTCCACTGCCACTGACGCATCTGGCAAAGGCATGTTTCTTATTGATACACATAAACCTTAGTGGCAACATCACAGCGGCTTATCCTCACCAAAGCATATGCTTTGGATTGTGTGAGAAGGAATCACACTTGTGATGGAGTTTTGCAGGTGGATTCAGGCAATTTACTGTTTTCTATGTATGGAGTAAAGCAGAAGAAATAGCTGAGAAATGGGGACTGAGGTAAGGATAGTAAACAGAGGAAAGGGAGGCAAGTCTTGATGCAATCGTCTGTAGGCAGCCACCTCCCCTGTGTGTAACAACTATATGCTCTGGCACTAAGAAACAGCCTGTCTTTTACTTTATTCTTAAAAAATACAAACTAAATCCAGTCTGCTCTGCGGGAACTGTTGAATTTCTGACTCCCAGGTTAACAAAGACAAAGGAATTCTGAAAGCCTGCTAGGGTTTTCTCTATGTCAAACTAATTGAGGTTGATTTTGAATATTGCAGTGATGAGCAAAGACACAAAACTCATAAACAGATGAATTAACTATTTAGAAAAAAA
>NW_010355062.1:0-1463 GCF_000700745.2 Antrostomus carolinensis | reverse complement strand
AAATATTTCCTGAGTAATTTTTGCATCCCACTTTTACTGAAAGAATGGTAGACTAGTGGGCTAAAGACAGAGGTTATCAAAATTGCAGGAAAAAGAGAAGCGTAGTGTCTAGGACGGTGCCTTTCAACTAAGTCTGAAGTTCTACACTACTTTAAAACATTCGTTTTCAAGTGTTTGGATCTGTGCA
Organism: Antrostomus carolinensis; assembly: GCF_000700745.2. Lineage (NCBI taxonomy): Eukaryota > Metazoa > Chordata > Aves > Caprimulgiformes > Caprimulgidae > Antrostomus > Antrostomus carolinensis. The sequence goes on along the minus strand of NW_010355062.1, from coordinate 1,276 downwards.
GCCATATCTAACAAATCTACGCATTCTAACGTAGTTTAATTGTTAACTTGGAAACTTTATGCTGAACCTAAAAGGAAGAGACTGTGTTTTAATTTGCCAGATTCTTGATTGCTTGGCCATATTTCTGTTAAACTCCTAGCTTAGATTTGGTGAAAACAGCATTATCCTGTTCACCTTATGTGTCCACCCTGTATTATTTGGAGTTGTTATTTTATGATAAGCTGAACTGAATAAGCAAATAATGTATTAGTGTGGTTCATTATTACAGTATGAGGAGAGAGGGAATCTTGCAATGATACAGGTCAGGTAAAAATAAATTCAATATGTACTATTTAAATAAATAATAAAAAGAATTAAGTTATTTTCTGCCTTAATGCTCAAATGTCCTTCCCTAGAGACAGCTGTGTAATGATGGAATACAGTTTTCTTCTACAGTGTAATAAGAAGAGTTGTGAGAGAACTTGCTATGTTGTCAAGAGTTGTGAAAGTCTTTGTGGAAAGCTATGAGAGACTATGCAACTCTACAATATCAGCCTAGTTTATGAAGAGAATAAGGCATGCCCAAGTGTGCTGTCTTGGTCCTGCCCCAAACTTCTGACATGGTTGAATTCAGCTGAAACTGACTGAGGGGAAGAAGTGTAATAGAAATAAATAGCATTGTCTTAGGAAATTATGCAGGAGATTGGAAGAGACCAAGCCACTGCTAACGTGAAAGCCTGCAGCATGACCTCAGTAGCTGTCTGCTTGGTCTGTCCTGCTATCTTGGCCTGGATCTCTTGCTTAGAAGCAGATATAGCATATGCTGCTGCTTACTCCGCCCAGTCATTGAGGCATATGGAGAACGCTGATGCTTTATGTAGCAGAGGAATGAGGTGGAATAGACAACAACAAGTTGTGCTGGAAGAATGGGGAGAAGATGCACATAGGCCACTAAGCTCTGTTGAGTTTGCTACTTACAGAAAAACTTTAACAGATTAAAACCACTCTCTGGATTTTTTTGTTTTTGTAGAGGACAGTGTTATGTCATGCTGGAACAATTGAAACTTATCTTGATCTGCTTGTCATTTTAATAGATATGAGGAATGTAAAGAGAAACTGGTGCCATTTTTGAAGAAAGTTGGCTTCAATCCCAAAAAGGATATTCATTTCATGCCCTGCTCAGGACTGACTGGAGCAAACCTTAAAGAACAGTCAGAATTCTGTCCTTGGTATATGTATGTATCTTAAATAGAACAGCTTGGTTATTTGCTATATTTCGATAAAAGTAAATGCTACA
>NW_010355061.1:0-1454 GCF_000700745.2 Antrostomus carolinensis | reverse complement strand
TTTTTTTTTTGCATTGTGGGAGAAGGCAGCAGACTTCAAGGTCTGGACTAAATATAAGGAGCCATCTCCTCATTGCTTACAAGAGGGGAAATGCCTCACAGCAAAGACCACAGATGTTCCCCTTTGGTTACCATCAGCCTTCTCACTGCACTTCTGAGTGATGGTGGTCTTGGAAAAGGTAGGGATGATAGCCAGGAGCCCATACAACACCACTTGTATTGTCTTTGCATGTTTCTACCAATCCAAGTTTATACTGGACAAGAAAATCTGAGCACAAAAATCAATCTTCCATATCCCAAACGTGGACTTTTGAATACTCTGTTCACAGCAACTGAGTCTCAGGAAAAATGAATGAAAACAGGCCAACCCATTCCAACCACTGTCCAACCTTACTGATGACAGAGGACTGAAAAAGGGGTGTGCTTTTGGGAAATTTTCCTTTAAAATAGGCTGATTTCCAGATTGTTATGGAGGAGGTATGGGACGCTATACATACATTAGAAGGCTCACTCCTATGAATATTTCAAAGACATCAGCCCCACCACAAGCTCACAACAATCTGAAATAATGAGGCCACCTCAGAATTCTTTGGGTTAATTCAACTTTCATGTCTCTTCCCAACTTGATGCTTTTTGGGGTATTCTCTCTTCAACCTGCCTGGTAAGTCGTAGTGATGCAAACTTCAGACCCTCTTCCTGCACAACTCAGTTTTCATTCCAGATACTCTCCAGGCTGCCCAATCTCGTGGAGTTGATGAACGCAGAGAGCAGGAGAGTGAGATCCATGGTGGAACCACGCTGCTGTTCCCAGACAAAGGGAATGTGTTTCAGAACAGATTAACAAAAACAACAGCTACACACCATGACGAAGCACATATGGTGGAAATGAAAATATTTACCCACAGATTATCACAAATCCAACAATGTGGCTACCGTGTATTTGGGACCAAAGGATTCGAAATAGTGACTGTATGTTTAGAGCTGATTAGGGAATATGGCAGCTTCTAAGAGTACAGTTGTCATTTCTCCACCTTTCCTACTCCACAGTGGTGAAATAACAGTCTTTTCATACCTGTGTGCTGGCTGGGGGAGGGAAGAATTCCTCTGCTATTAAACACAACTTCTCATTAAATAGTTGACACCTTATCCTTCTTTAAATGTTGTAATGTTTACTTTGCAAAACCCAGGAAAGCTTTTAAAATAAAGATAGCAGAGAGATTCTTAAGCCGGGTGTCCTTGCTTATCTGCTCTTTATCAACCCACTATTGTTTCTGGAGGAGCTCGTAGGGGAAGGTGGAGCAAAGGGGGTTAATGTTCAATAGGTATCTATCAGTTCCCCTGAAGGAATAGCTCTGCTGACAGAAGAGCAACACTGGGCTCTCAGCTACTTCCTGCAGAATGTGACAAACCGCAGAGAAAAAAAAATGAGGGCTGCAGCTACTTCATTTTTTTTTT
>NW_010355060.1:0-1466 GCF_000700745.2 Antrostomus carolinensis | reverse complement strand
TGGACACGCGTTATCAAATAATGGCTTAAGGTGCCCGGCCCGAGCCCCCTCCGCTTCCCACGGAGGGAACCAGCACCCACCCACCCACGCTGCACGGTGCAAACGGGCAGGGCGGCCCTGGGGACCGGAGAGCGAGATCTCCCCCAGGCCTCACGATCTGCACCGCTGGAGCTGCCCGTTCCCACCAGAGCCACTGCCAGCCTCCGTGCAAGTGGGGAAGGGGAGGACGTGGTCTCAACTACAGCCTGAAGTCTGCTGTGGGGGAAAAGTCGCTGGGGAAATCCGTGTCCGTTTTCAGAAACGACACAAGCGGCAGAGCGAAGTGTTAAACTAAAGTTTATAAATTAAAAAAAAAATACAGCGGGTAGCTTACAAACATTCACAATTCATTTGAAGTAAATAATCTAGTTGAGTGCACAGTGCCATTGAAAGAGAAAGGGAGGGAAAAAGAAAGAAAGAAAAAAAAAAGCAATGAGTTACCTTGAAAGAAAGCGAATGTAATTACATTGCTGAGCAGATCAGAAATCCCCGCCCCTGAAGGAGAGGTCTGCAGAAGAACTGTAAAAGGCACTGATGGCATTAAAATTTCCTGTTACATCGATTTCTTAAAAAGCTTGAGTAGAAATATTCACATTGAATATAAAAATAATAATAACAACAACTTTAATACAACTGGAAAGTGCGAAATATCCGTAACTCCTCCCTCCCCGAACACGGAAAGATCTCAGGAAAAAAGGAAAAGAAGAAGTCTGGAGTTTCATTATAAGTCTCACCCTTCTGTGACATATTTATCCTTTGCCAGGGATCATGGAGTACAGGAATAACATGGGCAACAAGAGCAGGGGGGATCTGAAAGAGGCTTCCTTACATTCAGCACCATACAAGGCACGCTCAGTTTGCAACGAGTTGTAAGACCAAAGACTCAAACAGACGTCAAAAATAATCTTCCTTACAATCCACCGAGGGAGTCCTTGATCTCTTTTGAGCTGCATTTGATTTTGAGGGTTGTGGTGTTTTTTTTTTCTCTCTCCTTTTTTTCTCTGTCTTTCTCCCACACAAGATTGAGTCTCTACCAATCCGAAACGAAATAAAACAAACAAACAAAAAGTCTACACCAAATACACTGACAACATGGATACCATGAACAAGTAGTGCCGAATCGCGAGAGTCCTCGGCTGTTGGGGTGGGGACGGGGTGAGGGTCAGGGTGGGGGGTGGCCAAGAAGTCCTACGTTGGAAGAGGAGAGGGTGAGGAACCATCCAAATAATATTAATAATAAAAATAACAATAAAATAATAATAAATACTGTCCGAGGCACTGAGAGCTGCAGCTGAGGCTCTGGATTTGAGAAGCTGGATAGATGCATGGATGGATGGGGGAGGTGACAGAGGGGAGATGGCTTTCCTGGCTGCCAGTGTGTGTGGTGGGTGGGCTGGGGAGTGGGGGATGTACATGTGTCCCTTACT
>NW_010355059.1:0-1448 GCF_000700745.2 Antrostomus carolinensis | reverse complement strand
AGTATTGGTAAAGAGTTTGCTTTTTATATATGTATATAAACTTTATGCCATAAGCTTTTCCATTCTAGGTTGGCCTCTGATAGCAGTCATTATGAGCTGGATAGAGCAAACAGACCTTAAAATACTATGTCACCATTTGGGATGTGCTTCAAGGTGGAACTAGCCACTGTGAGAGTTGCCTTGCATTGATATCACAGCTTCTGTGGAAATAATACGCTGCTTTTCTTACCTTCTTTTTGATCTAGGGGACATAATTTTGATGGTGTCACCTGTGGTATCTCCTCACACATACGGCACTGTGATTTCGGTGTGTACTCATCGGGGGTTTGTCCTGCAAGGAATCAGACAGCTGCAGCTTTCACCTGAGCAAGCTGTTGTGCTGAGCATGACAACAAGTCAGGTACTGGACAGAACACACAGCTCAGTTGTACACCCTGGGTTACCAGTAGTTCTGAAACTAATTATGCTGTGAGCTTGTGGATGTGTGAGCTGACACTCCTCTGGTCACTGTTCTCAAGGACACTGATTCTCTCTTTACTAGCTAGCCAGTACTCATGTTCTCTGTATTCCTGGGAGTGGTATTCTGGTTGCTTTCAGTGCTGTTTTTCTCTTTAGTAGAAAAATCCCACCAGGCCTCAGCCTCTCACTGAGAACAGAAGTGTAAATTCATAATCAGACCTCTTCCTACTAAAGCAAACGTGAATTTTACCATTGATCTCAAAATAAGCAAGAGCAGACAGTAGCCCCATAAACCAAAATAACAATTTCTGATCTGCAAATGTGGATTCAGGAGACTATTCTTCATCTAACAGGCTGATGTTTGATTCTGTACTTGGCAAATCCCTCTGGGACTGCTTATGGGCTTTCAGCATCAAGTCCCCTAGTTTAATGCATTCCAGATGGGTTGCAAAAAAAGCTTTCCTATTGTCAAAAATAACAACTTTTGGGGTTTTTTTTCTTTTTCTCTGAAGCTCTGTCTAACAAGATGGTAGATTTGAGTTAGAGTGCAGCTGGCATTTTGACAAGTCAGCCTAAGGAAACAGCAATAATCCAAAATGCAAGATTTCAGTCAAACTTAACATAGGCAAGAAGTCCAGTTCTGCACTTTTTACATGAGAAATCACCCAGGAATTGTATGACATTTTCTTTTACAAAGGAGTGGACCCTTTGCTTTAAATTCTCATGCCTGGGGCTGTTTGCTGTGTCAATCAGGAAATGCATCATTTTCCAAATTAAACTGTGTACAGAGCCCCTCTTTTCTGCTTGTTCTGTGGTCAAGCCTGAGGAATAACACTTTGCCCATAATATTTTGTAGAAAATACATAACTTATTTATGGAATATTACAGTCCAAATAGCCAAATATTTGGAGCATGCTCCTAAATGGTCATTTAAGAAGTTAACAGCAGCAACTGTCACTTCAATGTGCTGTTCAGAGCTAAATATTTCC